>NW_015505714.1:557627-625816 GCF_001515645.1 Sinocyclocheilus grahami | reverse complement strand
TGATGGTTGTCATCTTCACTCACTCTCCTCCAGCCATGAGCACAGGTTTAACGCTCTGGAACAGGTCATCAGTCCTCTGAGCTCCCCACTGTCCCAACACTATTTATCTCAAAGAGAAGGAGAGCGAGCCAACCAGGAAAAATAATTACAAATGAAGAGTGACACTGTGGTGAATGGAACATATGTCGGCTACGTGTGTTTAGTGTTAGCTTAACATCAGAGAGCTGGTGAAAATCCTCTGGTCCTGAACAGGCCTGTTTAAGAACATCCTGAAGCCAAGAGTGGAGTTGGCACTCAAACACACTGCCATCCCAATTGAGAAACCGATCCAAATGTAAGGTCACTCTGATATCAAATTCAGAGATAGAGAGATTCTTCAGTGATTCAGCTTTTACATTCAGTGAAGACAGTATTGACAGTCATATACTGGTTCTAGCAACAAAGTGAAAACAAATAGTTTGATGAAAAATGGAAAAGTTAATGCTTTGTCGTTTCAAAGACCTGTTTTATGAGCCAAAATATAGTCCAAAAAAGGAAGAAAATATCCATTTGTCAGTCATAATATTGGTTCTGACACTTTCTGTGTAAGAACATCAAAGTGAGTGTTTGCTGAGATTGTAGGACAGGAACCTGCTGTGTCACCAGTCCCAGTGGCCCATGACTGTCAATTCAAGTTGAACTAAAGTGAAATAAAGCTTCTTGTTATATAACACAATGAAACTAAATTTTTTATACATTAAAAACATGTATTGCTAAAAAATGTATTACTTTTATAATATTTTTCTTATATTTTGGCTCCTATTCTCACCAATGCATTTATTTGATAAAATACAGTAAGATCTATAATATAGTGACATTATTACAATTTACAGTTTTTTATTTTAATGTTTTTTAAAATGTAATTTATTCCTGTGATGACAAAGCCAAATTGTCAGCAGCCATTACTCCAGAGGCACATAATTTTTCAGAAGCTGAAAGGATGGTAAGGATGAGTGCCCTGCAGGCTCTGTCTTCCTTTTCCAGTGTGTGTGTGTGTGTGAGGTTTGATGCTAATCTCTTCTGGTTGCTGAACCAACAGTTCAAGTTCTCTTTTGTTTTGGACTATTCAGGTCAATATAACAAACAAAATGATTTAATTGTCTCAACAACTCTTCATGTCTTGTATCTCTCTCACCCTTAGTGCTAGAATGAGGAATACTTTCCTCAATCTCAGTTTAAAGTGCAGAGGATGATAAGTAAACGTCATTTGTAGACGTGTAGCACCGTGTTGTTTTCAAAACATTGGTCTGTTTGTTTGAGTATCTGACCAGCAACAAGGCTCAACCAATGGGGTGAAGTTTGGGGTGGGGCTATCTGTTTTCTGGCCTATTGAAGACAGGGAGATGGTTTTGGAAACCTGTTTGAAAGTCATAGCAATGTCACTTGAATGGGGAAAATCTCAAAAACTGCTTGACAATCTCACATTTAAATAACATATTTCAAATCAACAAAAAAATCTGACATGAACTGCAACCAAAAATAGTGTTTCTTATGTTCAAATAGAATTGAAAAAGTTTGTATTTAAGGTTGGTAAAGCCAATGAGCATGTGTGGCCCCAAGCACGTCTCAGGACACTGATTGTTTCTATGGGAACCGGAGCTTCTAACGGCGACTGTAGTGATGTGATTACATTACAAATTGCCAATTGGCTCTTTTAATTAGAAAGCTGGACTTATTCTGCCATAATGCATGTTGTAGTTTCTCCTATTCATAATTATACGAGTGAACCGTCTTGGTATTTATAAACAGCATTTTGTTATAGTCGTATTTTATTATTTTTTAAATTCCATTATTTCATGCTAATAGCAACAGAATTGTGTACTTAAGTTTTATGGACCAATTTTACTTATTACATGTTCTTGGTCTTTTTGTGAACGTTTCATGTTCATGTAAAAAAAAAAATCTTTCATCAAAATGTAATAAACTCATATTCCATTCTTGATTCCATTCTGGTCCAATGATCCAACCATTTTCCAATGGATAATATCAAATCTTGAATTTCACTGAGAAATATGCCATTTTTTGAAAGTAAATTTGATTTCAAATGAGGCTGCATGTTCACTTTAACAATAAGAGTTTCAAGCATTTTGGTATATTGGATGCAAGCTTCTAGAATAGAGTTTAGAAAACTGCATGAGATATTGGTGAAAAGTGACAGCACTGTGAATGTATCACTCTGAATGTTTCTGGGATGAATCACACATTGGTACTCCTAGCTTAGTGCCGACTGGATATGTGCCCAGCCTCTGGGAACCCATCATAGCCTGGCAAATGTGTGACACGCTGGCACAGATGCCCATCCATGTGCCCGTATCCTACTGGAATTGGGCTCCCGGTTGAGATGTGATCTAAGCGATGATGCTCTAACTATTGTGTGGGTGTGTGTACATGAGCGTGGAAAAGTAGAATAATACAGTGACATCGGAAAGTGAGAACTGTGTCGACTTTACTGAGAATTGGTGCGTCTCTCCAACAGAGAAATAATATCAACTCCCCACATACCATTCCCCAACTCTCTACACACAGATTTTGTCTGTGTCACTCTGCTGAGAGGGCACTTTCTCATAGCTCATTAGGAACAGTGGGGTCTCTCTCTCTGCTCTTGTGAAAGTCCTTTTCTCACTCTCCCACAGCTTTATACTGTCACACACACACATACACAAGGTTGGCAGCCAGCCTTGTTCTACAGATTGACTGGCCCACCTGTTCACCTTTCCTCATCTTTACAGTCCCAGTGTCTATTTTAACTCTGTCCCAGAAGCGGAGGTACATGATGAAAAAATATACACTGTGGAACCTGCTTAACCTTTTTAGAGCACAAATTAATGGCCGATTCTGTTCTCTTTTTTAACCTGAATTAACTCTTAGATTTACTATTTGGGTGCTTGTTTTAGATTCACAATGAGACGGATTTAGCCCTTAACTTTTTAAAGGGTTAGTTCATATATAATTTTTTAATTCACTTAATTGAAAAAAATTATTTTTTTTACATAAAAGTGAGTAAATGATAATAAATATATATATATATATATATATATATATATATATATAGACATTTATATATTTATTGTACCATATTTGTAAAATTGTAAAATCTTATTTCAATGTAAATATACATGATATATATACTGTATATATATATATATATATATATATATATCTAATTTACTCACTTTTGTCATTTCAAACATGTATGACTTTCTTTCTTTAGTGGAGCACACAATTAGATGTTTAGCAGAATGTCCGAGCTGCTCTTTTCCATATGACTTAAATAGATTGTGATTAATGCTGCCAAGCACAAAATAGCTTTGTTAAAACACCATTTAAGTCATCCATAAGAATTGTTCCTCTCTCACAGCTAGTGTATGGCTTCAGAAGAGTTGATGTATAGGGCTTTTGTGATACTTATGATGCATTGTTTATTGTATTTTTGTTTATATTTATTTATTTGGAGCCCCCTCTAGTCATAATGTGATTACCTTGTATTGAAAATAGCAGCTTGGACATTCTGCTAAATCTCTCATTTTTATATACAGTATTTTCTATGAGAGAAAGAAGGCCATACAGGTTTAGAAGGACACAAGGGTGAATAAATGATGACAGAATTTTCATTTTCTCTTTAATGTGTTGTTTGATGAATGAATTTGAGGAGGTTCTGACAGAGATTAGCACTGATAGGATACCTGTAGAAGCTTCATGTTTGTGTGTGTGTTGAACGGAGTAGGGTTGTAACAAGGTCATGAAATATAGATGTGTGTATATGTGTACAGTAAAGGGCCCCAAAACTTGGTGGCTATTGTCACATTGTCCATATGTCTTTGCCTCAAGTTGCCACTGTGACACACACACAAACAAACAGTTGTGACAGGAAATGGAGTGATTTGCTGCAGTTTATTTATTCATTTATTTTTGTATTGAAGTATAAAATCAGAAAGTAAAAGACATTAAATACTGTTCATGGTAGCTATTCACACTTTTTAATGAATTATATATTTCAATTAATTAAATTAACTGTAATGAATGAAATATATCAATATGTGTTGAGTAAAGACCCCAAAATGAAGATAATTAATGACAGAATAATTTACAACATGAAAATATTGAATAGCCAAATGTGGCTTTAGAAGTCATACACATTATTTATTGTTAGGTTTTACTATTTAAATGTTTTTTTTTCTTTCTGTTCTTATGTCAAATGTGTATGTATGTATGTACCAGGAGCACCTTAAAAACCCACAACAAATTCCTCGTGTGTTTGCACACCTGGCAAATAAAGCTAATTCTGATTCTGATTGTTTGTTTTATTTCTATTTCAGTAAGCATAAGTCTACAGTCCACAGCAATCCATTTTGCAATTGTGTTTTTATTCTGGTTGAGGTCTTGGGTCCATTCACACAGGTTTCCATCTTGTATTCCATCTGCACTAATTAACTATTTATTTATTTATTATTTTAGTTATTTTAGTATTATTTATATAAAGTTACGGTATTATATTATATATTACAGTTTTTGGGGGGTATTTTTTCATTTTCTATATGTAATTTAGTTATTTATTTTTATTTCAGTTTTAGTTCAGTTAAATTTTTTTATTTAGTGCTTCAACTCAGCTTTATTTCAGTGAACAAAAATGTTTTGAATTATTTTAGTAATAACATTCTTTAGCCATTACATGACTTATTGCTGTCTTTCAGAATCCCACACTACGAGCATGTGTCATGTTAAATGTCATTCCTGAACGCTAACATATATTTCTATTTCAAGTTGATTGCTATTTTTTCTATTTATTTGTTTAATAATTAATCACAGTAAATTAACGTTAAATTAACAACCCAAATACATTACATACACCATGCAGTAAGTGTGTGAGGGAATGTATTCATGAGTTTGCGTGTTAGTAAACATTGATATTATTGATATAATATTGATATGATATTATGTGCTCTGACAGCTTGTAGAATATAATGATGTTATATAACAATGACACACACACATATTGAGAAGTCTTTCTTGGACAAATCGCTCGCTGCCGTATTCTGAATGAGTCCGCAGAATGAAAGGTTGTGCAGAGGGTCCGGGAGGCGAATGAGAATCCTGTCCTTCCATCCCTCCATCTGTCTTCCCCTCTGGCTCACACCTGAACTTTCCAGCATGTGCATCATGAAATTTTCCACAAGCCCCTTCACCCTCCAACATCTCACTCCAGCCCTGCCTGTCAAAGCTCTGCTCAAGGGGGAAAGAGAGATACAGATAGATAGACAGATAGAGAAATAAATAAAATAAATAAATATAGAAATGAATAAATAAGTAAGAGCTGCCCAGAAATCTGAATTCTCCCAGCAGGTAATCCTATAAAACGCCAAGGTGAGGCGATTCTCAGCTTCACCGCTCATTATTGTATCTTTACCTTGCCGCACTGCTCCTGATGTAAAAATTTGAGAGAAAGAGAGAGGGAGAGGGAGAGGGAGGAAGACTTACCCTATACACACAGTGTCTCTGCAATACATTGCCTTGTGATTTCTCTCTCTCTCTCTGCTTCCCCGTGTCCCCTTCCCTCCCCTTTCAGTTCTTTTTAATCTTTTATTCATGGACTAGCAGGTGATGAAAAATGTATGCCTCGAGTCTGGCATTGAAATAAATGCAAAATGAAAACAGAGGCAGTTTATACTGACAGTCTGAATATCTCTATCTAGAACAAGGTTGCAGCGAGCAAATCAAGGAGAGAGAGAGAGCGGGGGTGAGGGAGGTGGGGCAATGAGATCTTCATGATGTAAATATCACTATGGTTTTAGATTAGTGTTTGTTCTGTTGTTATTGTTTATACAATAGAAACACTATGGTTCAATTCCCAGAGAATGCATGAGCTGATAATATTATGTATACCTTGAATGCAATGTACATTACCATTTAAAAGTTTGTTATTCAGTCATTAAATTGGTGACAGTAAAGATATTTATAATGTTACAATGGATTTCTATTTTAGATAAATACTGTTCTTCTGTTCTATTTTGCAAAGATTCCTGAAAAAAAAGTATCATGGCTTCCACAAAAACGTTAAGCAGCACAATTGTTTTCAACAGTGATAATATTTTTCTTGAGCACCATGTCATATTAGAATGATTTCTGAAAGATCATGTGACACTGAAGACTGGAGTAATGACTGCTGAAAATTCAGCTTTGCCATCACAGAAATACATTATATTTTAAAATATATTAAAATAGAAAACTGTTATTTTCAGTTGCAATGATATTTCACAGTATTACTGTTTTTACTGTGTTTTTGATCAGCCTTCTTTCAAAAACAAAACAAAAATCTTACCAGACCCAATTTTTTTGAATGGTAATGTAAGTCTATTTGGATAAAATGTCTCCCAAATGAGTCAATATAAATGATTTAGATTACATTATAAAACCTACTAGCAAGCGATCGTTCTCAAAAATCATTCTTCAGTCATCAACAGAGTGCTATATGGTCAGAAGCAAGAGATATCAAGTAGGAACATTCATCTATGAATGTAACAGCATAACTGCCCTAGGCAACAAGTGTCATCCTGTGAGATTGAACCACATCCCTAGGGCCTTCAACAAGCATTGGATTTTGGGTCTGTTGCTGGAGTGAGAGAACTGACAGGGAAGAGTGAAGAAATGCATAAGGTTTTCTCATGAATAGAAGGGACAGTGTTTCATGCTGAGTCACGGTGTGTGCAGCGATTGTAGCTACATTTATGATGTCTGAATGTGCTACTTTTTCCACAGCAGTTAGTTTGCATTGTATTTCTCTCTTAGCAAAGACAATACCAAAGATGTGAAGTATACGAGTCGGTTTGACAGGTTCTTTTTGAAATCAACACAAGAACGTGACTGCTGCGTTTGCTTCGCTGTTGTGTACTTGTTTTGCACTACAAATAAATATTAACATATCTTACACAGATTTGCTTCTCAAGTAAATGTATCTTGCTTTAAGGATGTTTATACTGTATGTTTTCATTGGGAAAAAAGTACTGATTTAGAATGTATTTATTTATTGCAGTGTGTTTAATTTCAAGTGTTATTCACAGCTAGGCATTTAAATGAAACCTCTCAATGGGTTTTGTTAATGTAGTAGCATTAAGCACATGTCTGATACAGATCACATCATCTGGAACGCATCACGTTCTAATTTTTGTGTACAGAAAAAAGAATGAAAACAAATATGCAACACTGGTGTGAACAAAAACACATATTAATCAACCACTAATACTGAAAGGAATGAGAAATGATGCTCATAGCCTTTTCATGATCTTTGTGGATCAAATCTTGAGTATTGTGTAATGTCTCTCTTTCTCTGTCTGCAGTTCCATCATCCACATCGAATATTGGCTCAGTTGCTATGCTGATCAGTATGATTGGGTATAAATAACAGAAGCATCATAACTTGTTTAGCTCTGATATATAGTCCAGTTCACAGGCAGGGAAGAGTATTAGGGTATATATCTCATATATACTCATAACCGTTGGTTATAGGTGATGGAGTCTGCTTATTTGTGTACTTTACCCCACATTGTGTGTGTATGTGCATGTGACCTGTTCATCAGCAACTCATATATATATATCATACCGTCAGAATCTCATACCGGCCCATGCCTAATATATACAGTATATATACAGTGGGGAAAAAAAGTATTTAGTCAGCCACCAATTGTGCAAGTTCTCCCACTTAAAAAGATGAGAGAGGCCTGTAATTTTCATCATAGGTATACCTCAACTATGAGCGACAAAATGAGAAAAAAAAATCCAGAAAATCACAATGTAGGATTTTTAAAGAATTTATTTGCAAATTATGGTGGAAAATAAGTATTTGGTCAATAACAAAATTTCATCTCAATACTTTGTTATATACCCTTTGTTGGCAATGACAGAGGTCAAGCGTTTTCTGTAAGTCTTCACAAGGTTTTCACACACTGTTGCTGGTATTTTGGCCCATTCCTCCATGCAGATCTCCTCTAGAGCAGTAATGTTTTGGGGCTGTCGCTGGGCAACACGGATTTTCAACTCCCTCCAAAGATGTTCTATGGGGTTGAGATCTGGAGACCGGCTAGGCCACTCCAGGACCTTGAAATGCTTCCTACGAAGCCACTCCTTCATTGCCCGGGCGGTGTTTAGGCATGGGCCGGTATGAGATTCTGACGGTATGATAACCTTAGATAAAAATTTCACGGTATTGCGATTACAGCTCTAAAATATGTTATTTTTAAATGTCTGGGTAAAAAACAACTATTTTTTTTTTCCCACTGAACACAATACATTTTATTTTTAAGAAACAGAGAACATTTTGGAACACTCTATAAACATCACAGGCTAAATAATTAAAATCAATAATTGAATTCTTCGTAATTAAATTAAGTGGGCCTAAACCTGCAGCTCAACAATAATCAGAACATAAATAAATTAATAAATAAATAAAAAATTAATAAATGAAAAATGCAGTCATTAAACCTCATTAAACCTGCAGCTCAACAAGGCTTTTGGAGACATGCTCACTTTCTACGCATTCCTTTCAGTGCAAGTTATGATCCAGGAATGTTCACCTTTCCTGGATTAAGTTTGGAGCAGTGAGGTACGAGGATGTGTGCACATACACATAAGGAAAGAGAGAGCGTGAGTGTGTTACACACACACACACACACACAGTGTCTTTCTCCGTACAACACTCAAACAGTGGCAAAGACACCTGAGAGCCAGCAGTTTGTTTGTATTTTAAATGTCGTGATTTTGAACAGATGTAAACAATGGCAGGAGGCTTAAAAGTATAGACGTGAAACCAGCTAAATTTTATTATTGTACTAAATCGCAGAAACGTAGTACTTTAGTCTGCCATTCCTCGCTCTGTGAAGTAATGTTAACGTGAGGGAGCAAACTAGTTGACGTTAGCTAGTTAATTAGCCATGTTATCTGCCTCGGTAGCAAGCCAAATAGTATTTATTTCAACACTGAAACAAACGGCGGGTGGGTCTCTGTCTTGATCGGAGGTGAAAGAGGGAGAAATTAAGATGACGCAGATATGTAGTTTATGTACGACCTGGAAGTATTTATTTAGCGATCGGCGCTAAAACGTACGGAACATGGCTAGTCTACGTTACCCGAAAAATTCCCATACGGCAGACTTCATCTTTTTCAACGTGGGAAAAACTTCCAGGGATTCACCTCCTTCGGCCATCCCACACACAGGTGACTCACTGACTGCGACATTGAGGTCTCTGCAGAGCAAAAGTGGGCGTTTCTGAATTTGTGGGTGTTTTCAAACTAGAGGGTGTTTCTCAATCATGCAATCAAAATGATCTCCATTACCTAACCCCACCCCTAAACCTACTGTCACTATGAAGTCAGCCAATCAGGAAACATGGTCTAAAAACACCCCGATCTGGTAACGTCCTGGTAATTACTGATAATTACTTTCCTGCAGAGACCTATACTTGCTGACTGCTTGCACCAACCGGAGGGGGAGGGGTTGGTGATGTCCTGAAAAGTCACCTTCTCCTTGTAATACCTATATCATACCTTTGTCATTATACAAATTTATGTCCTCATTTGTGTGTGCGCTCACACACACACACACACACACACACACACACACACACAGTTGAACTGAAATCAGCTTTTGAAAGATGTTACTTAAGGAACGATATTCCGGACAATTTTCAAAATAGAATAGCAAATTGTATTTTCAATTGCGTTTTCAATATGTGGATGCATAAATTGTGACAATCCAAATGCAACTGCAAATCCTGCATTACTGTTTGCATTTTCGCTTTCGCGAACGCACAGTGACTGCCAAAATTCTTGTCCGGAATGTCGTTCCATACCAGATATTTCTTCCAATTTAAATATAGTGATTTAGAAACAGTACCTAGCTGCACGTCTGTGGTGAAGCGGAGCTTGTGGATCATGCTGATCTTGAAGGACTTGTAGTGGTGGCTGCTCAACATGTCCTGTACCGTAGTGATGTCTATAGGCGGGTCCTCCTCTGAGCTCTCCTCGCCTCGAGAACCTGCAGATGAAGACGGGACGGGGTGGAGAAGAAGATGTGTGCATTCGGTGTGCATTTGTGCACTTTACATTTAATGTTGCTGCTGTTTTGCAACAACAAAGGTGATCAATAAAGTTCATCAATATATCAAAATAAAGGAAAATCTCTTCTTGTAATGTTGTAAAAATGTTTATGAATGTGAAATGTTCAAAGATCGCGTGTTGCAATGGCAAGAACATCAGAAATGTCATCAAAACTCACTGTTTTCTCGGACCAAGCAGAACTCCATGGTTCCCTGGCTCTCCAGCGTACTGTCCAAATCCACCGCCACATTCGGTTCGGTTTGCTTCTCCAGACGATACATGGGACCTGAAATGAATCACACAAGCGCTTGATTTGAGCTGTTAAGAGTCTGGTTTATTTGACTGCATTTGCACTCGGCTCACATGATCTACAAAATGCATTCCACGGCACTGGTCGAGCTCAAAGATCACTAAAAGCATAATAATATTCAAAGAGCATGTGTTCATGCCATTAAGCCTTAGCATTTACTTGTTGCAGATACATGAGTAAACCACACATACAACTTCATTGTTATGCATTTTATCAAGCATCAAACTATGCAAACTCTCTAAACAAATCATGCCTATATGACCCTTAAGATTTTGACATTCTAATGAGAAATTATTCTAAAAACAATCTTAATGTTACATACAAAAATTAATAACAATAAACAGATAACATATCTTTCTATTGCACTGTACTTGCTGCAATCGATCTAGACTGAATACAAATGAATCTTTTGAACCAGTTCTTTTATTGACTCATTTTCAATCTTTTATTGAGTTTTTTGAATCAAATAAACTCACAGCTATCTGCCTGAATTAAAATTATTTGCATTTATTTATCAAATCAGCATATTAGAATGATTTCTGAAGGATCACGTGACACTGAAGACTGGAACAATGATGTTGAAAATTCCGTTTTGCATCACAGGAATAAATTACATTTGAACATATGTTCAAATAGATAATTATTTTAAATTGCAACAATATTTGAAGAGTTCAGATGCAAAAGCCTTTAAGTGCCATCTGAAATTTTCATCTAAAATTAGCATTTTTATGTTCAGTTATTTTACTTCAATATCAATGAAAACAACCTATTCATTGCCATTAAAGTGAAATTACTGAACCTACACATAGGAGCCTGATAAAAAAATAAAAATGCTAATTTTAGAAGAAAATTTCAAACAGCACTTCATTTCACAATATTACAGTTTTTACTATATTTTTGATCAAATAAATGCAGCCTTGGTGATTTTTCAACAGCAGTATTATTTTTTCTTTCTTTCTCATAACATGAACCATCTCTACTATACTGACCTCATATGTACTTTGAACCTCTGAACAGTTTAATACTCTCATATTGAGAGAAGGCAGCCATCATAAATGACTTCAGGATGACCAGAGCCGTTCAAAAACAATCTGTTAGAGATAATGTGCTTAGATTTACAGCTTTAGGCTTCTCTTTATAACGTCGCTTGATTAATATTGCTCAGTTCAAACAATCTAATTTGACTTTTTATTGTACAATCAGATGATATCTACCCATCTAAGACCTAAAGACTGGTCTTCACAGACCTTTCTCTCTCATTTGGAGAGGTTTGTAAAGATAATTCAATAACTACTGCCTTGCAGGAACAATTGATGGCTATAAAACCAAAAGAATGTCAGAAGCAGGGAAAATGACCAGAGGCAGGATCAAGTCTTCCCTTGTTTTTTCTCCAGAAAAGAAGGGGAAAAAACAATAGAGAGAAGATGCCAATCTAAATGGGGCAAACACTAAGGGCAATATTTACCCTTTTGCAAATACCGCGGTTTTCCAAAATGTCACCAGAGCCTCGGAAAGCTTACGACCTCTATGGAGAAAGAAATATGTTCATGACAGCCTCCAGCAGCACAATGCGAGATGCATCAGAACACAAATGAAGCCAGCGAGTGAATCAATTCTATACAACAGTTCTGAGCCTGCCGTGTAGGAATCAACTAGTCAAGTGTATGGAAGGAGAGAGCCCCACTCTGAATCTACAGGAGAAAATTTGAACACTGAAGAGCAGGAGACTGTGACTAATTCAGAAACACACCATCTGACCTTTTACAAGCTTTCCTGCGACCCTGCGCTGATCTCAATGAGCTGAGAGGTTATTCTTCATCCATTTCATCATCCGTCTGATCACTTAGTAAAGTAACAGCACACCTCTCACCGACAAGACACATGATATCAAATCATATTTAATATTTAAGTTTACGAGTCCCTTGTCACAAGTATGAACAATATTAATAATGAAGCATGATTTAGCAAACATCCCTAAAAATATATTTATAAATTATTTACATTTGTATTATTAATTTATTTTTAATTCAAAATATCTTTTTATTTCTAATTTAGACAATAGGGTGTGTATATTGCTGCATTTATTTATTTACAATACATAATCAGGGGTTCTACACATTTTCCATTTTAAAATGTTTTCCAGGTTCAAATTTCCAGACTTCTTTGTAGATTTTTCAAACAATATTTCATAGTGAAAAAACAAATGATTAAGGACGTAATGATACATTTTTTAGAATTCTTTAATGAAGACTACTGCATTTATTTGACATATTTTGTAACATTATAAATGTATTTTACCTCCATTGATCAGAGCATTCAGCACGGTCGTCTGTGAGTGACGTCACCTCCCAATACAAACACGCCCCCTAGTATAGCCCCGCCCCTGACGATGATTGGCAGCTTTCCATGTAGACATCGGAAATTCAAATGCGAAAGGAATTGCGATTCCATTTGAGTTTTGGCAGGTTACATGCACGACGCAGCGA
Source organism: Sinocyclocheilus grahami (assembly GCF_001515645.1). Taxonomy (NCBI): domain Eukaryota; kingdom Metazoa; phylum Chordata; class Actinopteri; order Cypriniformes; family Cyprinidae; genus Sinocyclocheilus; species Sinocyclocheilus grahami. Next base: position 612,895 of record NW_015505714.1, on the reverse strand, counting down.
GAGTGAAAAAGCAGACTGGTAATTAATATTGCTATTTAAATATGACAGGCTCGTAACTCCTAAGACATGGGAAATACAGTTGCAAATGGACTTTGCTTTTTCATTTGAAATTTGGCAGTCACTGTGCGTTCGCGAAAGAGAAATGCAAACAGTAATGCAGGATTTGCAATTGCATTTGGATTATGTCACAATTTATGCATCCACATATTGAAAACGCAATTGAAAATACAATTTGCTATTCTATTTGAAAATTGTCCGGAATGTCATTCCATAGTTACTTTCAATTGGTCAAGTATGCAATACACAACTCTTTTACTTTTACCTGTGCAAAACTGTGATTGTCAGAGTGTTGCTCTTTGTTTGCTAAGTTGTTCTGAGCAGTGTTGTTTTAGTATTATTTATATACTGTTACAGTAATTTGTTTAATAATTTTTTTATTTTAATTTTATTTTGTTTTAGCAGTGTGCTTTTTTCATTAAATGTATATGTGTGTGTGAGTATATATTTATATATATTTATATTTAGTCATTTAGCAGATGCTTTTATCCAAAGCGACTTACAAATTAGGACAATGGAAGCAATCAAAATCAACAAAAGAGCAATGATATACAAGTGCTATAACAAGTCTGTTAGCTTAACGCAGTACACGTAGCAAGGTTTTTTTTAAATAATATAATAAATAAAAAGAAAATGGATAGAATAGAATAGTGTTAGAGGTCTTTTTTGCTTTTGTTAATTGTATAATACATGAATAGAAAATAGATAAAATACAAAAAGATTAGAGTTTGTTTATATATATATATATATATGTACTGTATATATATATCTTTTAATATTTCTGTTTATTTTTATTTCAGTTTGTCATTTTACTTAAACTTATTTTTTTAAGTTAATTTGCACATTTTTAAATTATAAATGTAAGTTTTTTATGACATATTTGTTTTATTTTATTTCAACTTTATTTCAGTTGACTAAAATAATTTTTTATATTTTTAGTACTTTTAGTAACAATGCCAGTTCTGAGTTGTTTTACAGTTATTATGCGGTTGCTAGGTGGTTACTTAGTGGCCCAAGTCAAAAGAGCTCATATCCAAGTCTGCAATATTCTAGTTTCTAGATGTGATTTGGGTCCCTCTTTCAATGTCTATGGATTTCTTTTTTTATTTGGCTATTTTATTGGCCACTAGATGAATATCATCTTAATTACCTGGTAAAGTAATAACACACCTCTCTTCAAAAAGCTGCACAATTTGAGATATCATTCATGTCTGTAGCACATGTCTGTATAGGACAAGTTACATGGCACAACTTAATACATTAATACTTACAACTCACAACTTAATACATAGTGTTAGGGGTTTGAACAAATCCTTAGCAAGCACAATTTATACTCTCTGTCATTCCTCCCTCATTTCTACCCTCCCTTTCTGCCACCCTAGGGTCTTCAAACCCCCCGCCACCCCAAGTGACATCACATCCTCCCCCACAGCGGTGCAATCATATCACCCGACAATTAACCAGCATTGTGTAATTGGCTGGCGTCTATGAGGGTCAGCAGCTGGTGAGGCATAGCGTCGTGGCACCGGCTCGCCTCACTCACTTCCTGAACCAGTTTCAATTATTAATAGACTGATTGCTAGAGTGAGGTTTCTCTGGGAATCTGGATCTGCCACAGTGAATAAAATGAAACCACTGCTTTACATTTTCATTATGCCACAGCCCCCTGCTTTCAATTGCAAATAGAGCCCAGGAACCCAACTGCAACCCCCTCGCCTTCCAACGCACCGTCTTCACACCCCTCTGAGGGTGGCACCCCAAAAATACACACATACAGTGTCACATTGTATGACAGTGGTAAGAACACCTTAGTGGAAGAGTACACACACAAGTACATTTGTGTGCACTTGAGTGTGTGTTAAGTATTTAATGAATTAAGTATTCAAATAATTAAGTATTTAAGTATTAATTTAATATATATTTAATACATTTACATTTAGTCATTTAGCAGACGCTTTTATCCAAAGCGACTTACAAATGAGGACAACAGAAGCAGTCAAAAGTAACAAAAGAGCAACAATATATAAGTGCAAATGACAAGTCTCAGTTAGCCTAACGCAAAGGTATTTTATATTATACACACATATACACACACACACACACACACACACACACAAATAAAAAAGTAGATAGAATAGAAAAAATAGAAAGCTAGTGTTTTTTTGTTTTTTTAAATAAAAAAAGAAGATAAATAGATAAAGTAGAATTAAAATAGAATAGAAAGTGCTAGAGTAAGAGGGTCAAATAAAGGTGGAACAGATGTGTTTTTAGTCGTTTCTTGAATATACTGTATATATATTCATTGATAAAAGTAATTCCATACCATAATAACTTTCAAAAGGAGAAAAGAAATGCAAAAATAATAGTATGAAAAAGTACTTTAGGGCTATAGAGATTTCTCTGCTGATTTACAAGCAGGTCACATACAGAGACAGCACATATGCCATCATCATAATGCAACTCTCCCCCCTCTCCTAACGGATAAAGGAATATGAGGTACCAAACGTAGAGGTCTTAATCAGCTCCACCTGCTAGAGGAAACACTGCAAAAATTCAATTTTATCTGGTTTAGTTGCCCTCTCTCTCTCATTCATTCTCTCCCACGCTTTCTGTATTGGTAAGTTTAAAAGAAAACAGGACTGCATGAATGTAAGGACACACTTCTCTGAGCAGTTTTCCTACTACAGCTTGTCATAGTAAGATGAGATGTGCAGTAGAAAATATTGAAGAAATTAGCATCATTTACTTTTTTTTATTACTTTTTTTAAATGGCTACTGATGTAAACATTACATAATGCTTTGTTATTTGATTTATTTCTTTATTTATATATTTTAATAATGAATTTAAATTTACCACATTTTTTTCTGAAAGATTTTTTTTTTGGTTTAATTTCCTGATTTCTAGCACGTGAAGAACACACAGAGGGCAACTATTTCAACAATTATGACTTTTTAAAAAGTGTTTCTTTGGGGTTTAAAGCTATTAAAGCTATGTTTAATGTCACGCACACCACACGGACACAGATGCAGGCTTCAGCGAAAAACAGTTTATTTATAATAAGTCCAAACCAAGAGGGCAGTTCCTTGAAATAAATAACAAAAAGCCAGGGCGTTAGGAAAAAATAGTCCAACAGAAAAACTGAGCAACAAAAACTCTTGCAAAAACACCCGGCAGAGGGCGCTCAACGGCGCGGCCGCATGGGGGATTCGAGAGTGGAGAGGGGAGGAAGAGGCGAGAGAGCCGGCGTCCAAGCGGGGCGAAAAACTTCTGCGGGGATGCAGACGCCCGGTCTAGGAAACGGGGCAGGAGAAAAAATAGAGAGAAACAAAAACCAAAACGAATGGAAGTAACCACAACCTGACAGGAAGCCGACAATGGCGCGGACAGACCAGACTAGACAGGACCAGACCAGATGGCTGAGTGTTGGCGAACTGGCGAACAACGATCTAGCACTGGACGACACACAAGAGGGAAAATAAATAGAGCAGGAGATTAACCGAACATTGAATTCAGGTGAGCGAAATCAACCAATAACGAGCAGTAGGGTGGTAACGAGAGGGAGGGAGGAACGCCACAGAAGAGTACATGGTGAACGATCAAAACAAAACACCATGTGTTCACAACATGTAGACAGATACACAGCCCAAAAACCGAAGGACAGGGTGATCAAACAGAGGACATGACATTTAATAAGAATTATATATACTGTTTGAGTATATATTATGTATTGGCTAACATTAGTCTATACACATGAAATATAACGATGGATGTAGTGAAATTGGCTTTAAGTTAAATTGTATGAAACTCTGTATAAATGCATTTGTTATGGGAATTACTGCTGAAGAAAAAAAAACAGTATTTTTTTATTTTTTTATTTAAATAAATCCTGTACACCAGGGGTCGGGAAACTTTTTTGACCAAAGAGCCAAGTTTTTTATTTTTGCTTAATGCATTTTTCCAAAAGAGCCTATATATATATATATATAAAATGGAGAAAATGTCAAATTAAATGTAATTTTCAATATAGTTTTTCACCGTATATAGTAGGGGAATTTACCGTTAACCATTTAACAGGTTTTTACCGTTGCATTTTTACAGTATTTTACCGTTAATTTCACGGTCATTTTTTACAGTAAAGGATTAGTTGTAGAACTGGTTTTAGAGGGCCAGCTCAGAGAAGTCCTTCCTGCTGACACAAATTTCTTGCCAGTTTGATGCCCACCCACAGCTGTACAGTACCCAGCTCCAAGAGCCCCCCTTAAAAGATGGCCTCAGGGAATATCCTCCACCAGATGTGACTTTAACAACCATGCACTAACCATGCAGAAGCGTGACAACGTTTGTTTAATTATGCGCCACGTCCAGTAAATATGTTAAAAAGGAAGTCTTTCGCTACATGGTGATTATGCCAACATTAAGGAACGTGTTTAAGTCACACAGGATATCCCACTGCTTAGTTTAAGAGCCACTTTTACTGACAACTCATATTTTCTCTTCCAAACTACTTAGCCTTGTGAAGAGGGGGTCCGTTACTTGTCTGTCGTTTGAAATGTTTGCTAATGGCTACGCTCTGATTGAATACAGATTCAAATAAAAACAAGTAATTAGCCAATCAGGCTAATTTAATACAGTGCCTGATGCTAGCATTGCTTAAACTGACTTAGCATTTCTCATTGACTACGCTTACATGGACATCAGTAATCAAATTATTTACCTTATTCTAAATAAGCCAATATTATGAATATGGGGTTTACATGAGTTGCTTTTAGAATATTCCTTTCATGTTCCTGTTTTACATGTTATAGTACATAGTTCGATTAAGGGCACACGTCATTACGTCCCCACGTGACACCATCCGACGTCCCCTTCGGAATTTCATGTATAAACATATAGTTCGTCTTCATGATGATGACATGTACAGTTTTGGTGTTTCATTTTTAATTTTATGAAAGCTTCAAGTGCAGTTAAAGGGGTGGTTGATTGCGATTTCACTTTTTTAATGTTAGTTAGTATGTAATGTTGCTGTTTGAGCATAAACAATATCTGCAAAGTTACGAAGCTGAAAGTTCGATGCAAACGGAGATCGGAGATGTAAACTTTCAAAATTCTGGCAGTTTAATGCCTACAAAAAACGACTGGTAAGGGACTACAACGAGTTACTTCCCGGGTCCGTTACGTCAAGAACCCAGAATTTTACATAAACCCCGCCTCCAGGAACATGCAGCAAAGGGGGCGAGGCCATGCTGCGCTGCTTTAAAGAAGAGGAAGAGAAAACTAGAGGTGCATGTAAAAATCTATTCATATATGAATCGCGATTCTGTCTTCTAATGATTCTAATGGATTCACAAGTTTCAAAATCAATGTTCTAAAGCAACGTTCTCATCCTGTTCCTGGCCTCGCCCTGCTCTGCACACGCTCTGCATCTCTCTCTCTCTCTCTCTCTCTCTCTCATTCAGATCATCAGCTCAGTGAATACACTTATTTTCACATACTATAGCTATGAGAAGCGTTATACATGGACGCGCGTGTGGTTGCCGAACTGTATTAAAGCTTTAATCAGAATAAAACCGTATATAAAAAGCTAACAGAAGCAGTAACATTTACAAATAACAGCGTATCTAAAAGTATGAGACAACAACAAACAAAAATCTTAGGCCTACCATTAAAAGCCGTGCTTGCACAGGTTCTGCGCGAGCCTCTTCAATAATATCCTCTGCATCTCAGTCGGGCTCAAAAGGGGCGGGACGATTAGACGCACGCTAGAGGTGGTTTAGCCAATCACAACACACTGGGCCAGCTAATCAATCAGAGCCCATCGTGTATTTCTGAGGGAGGGGCTTCATAAAAGCAGGAAATGATCAGTGCGTTCAGAGGAGAAGGGACAGAGAGGTGTGGAATAAAGGTAAATTATGTGAAAAATAATGCGTTTTTTAACAAACAAAGCATTAACACATGTTAGACTGCACCCCATAAACACAATCAAGCCTATAAAAATAATAGTCAACCACCCCATTAATTATTTGGACGTGCATACAGGCGACGGCGGGTGTTGAAGCTCTTTTATTTGCCGTCAAATGGTTGAGCACTGCTGTGTGTGTATTCTGTCGCAAAATGCGGCAAAAAGTCCTACACGACGCTAATAATGTGATTAAGGTGTGTACATGTCTATTCTGCACTTCAGTAATGCGACTAAATTAGGAATACTCCACATGTCTTAATTCGATTTCTGTTGACTTCGATTATAACTTTAAAGTAATCAAAAATCTCTGTTTACATGGTAGATTCTTAATCAGAGTATTGTCTTAATCGTATTAAAATTGGAGTATTGTTGTCCATGTAAACGTACTCATTGTTTCAGGCCCTATTTTTCAGCCCAGGCGCATTGGAAAAATGTGGCTGTGGTGGCATTTCTGAAAAATGATATTATGTTGATTCTTGCATGTTTTGCAATTCTTTCAAAGTGAAATGTCCAGTGAGTGGAGTTAAAAGCATATTCAGTTTTATCTTAAACAGATTAGCGTGAATCTGGCAATAATTTATTATGTTGGTTGTTGTAGGTATCGTGACAGTTTTGGAAAAAAATAAATGTCCGGTGAGTTAATTAAAAAAGTAATGCTTGCTTATGAAATGAACATACTGTTCCACCTACACTAAACCCTACCATAAACCTAACCAAAAGTGTTAACAAATGCAAATGTGAGATAAAAATGCATTTGCTGCATCAACCGTGCCATTTTAGTTTGCTTCTACACGTCTTTGAACTCTTTTATCGTAACTTGTGTTTCATGGGACTCATACCTTCATGCTCCACATCGCAAGTGAAGTGCTGTAGTGAGTGAGCTACCAAGCAAGTTTATTACATCAGAAAAGCCATACATATGGAGATGATTATGTGATGCAAACATCTCTATACATTAGTTTACAAATCGTGGTAGAAGCGTTTATTGTAAAATCTGTCATTTCAGCTGGAAACTGCGGTGAAGTTTATGTATAGGTACTTTTTTTGCAAAAATGATAGTAGGGACACTTTTTACAATTAGCTTGTGTTGTTATTTTTTTCAAGAAAGTTACAAAAGAGTTGAGACCATGCTGTATTGTGAATTTAGTCACAGCTAATGGCTGTTTTTGGGTACTACTCTCATCTAGGTACCCCATTAGCTGTGACTATTCACAGTATGGTTACTATATAATACATTAAGGACACCAATTGTCATTTAAACTTTTTTTAAGGATGTTCATGTGATCTTTACGCTAGAAGATATAGTCCCTGACATGTAATTACAGACAGATTAGTGAGGTGTTTTACATCAGAGCTGTTATTATGTTTTGTAATGTTGCATTGCTAGGCTCAAGTAGAATCTAGGACCGCTTTATAACCAAAAAAAGAATATTTACTGTCACCAGAGTTCAAAAGCGACAATTCAGTTTCATCTACATATACACATGTGAACAGGTCGTACTTAAATGCCTGTATAAAACATGTGTATCAGCCTTATACAGTTATTCCAACTCAACTCAACATGAATACTGAAATGAGAAATATTTTTATTTTTTATTTTTTTCAAAAGCAGCTGTCAGATCTATATACCTTTGGGGAAAGAGAGGTGTGTCATTGCAGTCATGACAACAAGATGGCAGTGTAAACTAAGTCAAATCCCCTGGAGAATGTAGCCCGGGAGAAGACACATACAGTAAGTGAGGTGTGTAACAGATTGGGGGAGCACTGGAGAGAGCTTTAAATATGATGTCTGCTTCACTGTCAATCTGTTGGCTCTGAAAAAGGACAGTGGAAAGAGAGAACTGTAGTGACATTGTAGTAGTAGTAGTAGTAGTAGTAGTAGTGTAGTATTTATGCTTGCTTTGTTGAGTGAATTGGTGAATGGACAATTGTCAAATCATGTGATTTGTCAAGTACAGTTCTACTATTAATTTTCTAAGTGGTCATAATCATAATTTTTACCTGGTGAACGGTGAAACAGATAAAAAAACAAACAAATAAAAACATAGAGTTGCATTGATTGAACAAGGTACCTTAACCATTTAGACTTGTGAGTGAGCTTTTAACTTTGACCAGTAAGAAACCACTGAGCAAGTCATTTGAACACCGTAGCAACCACGTAGCAACAACCTGTCGTCGTGGCAGTGATTTTAGCGCAAACATTTTCATTTGTTTCCTTATTTCTGTAAATTTTCACAATTTGGTACATTCAGAAAATGTAAAAATCTTACAAGATCAGCCATGTCTACAACGGTCTACACTAGACCACAGACAGTAACAGCTGGCCCAGTGTGCACAGAGTTGTGAGTGTATGTACATAGTCAAGTTAGCAACTATTATACTAGTATGAATATTGTGTGGGGGTGTGTACCTCTATGAGCGTGTGTGTTTTTATGTGTGCTTTATGTGTTTGCACGTGTATGCCGGAGCTATTAAAATCTATTTGAGAAGGGGGTGAAATAATCACCTCTTTGCTGTTCAAAATTAGCATTCCAGTGAATTTCTCTATTGCCAAGCATTATTACACAACAGCAGCATTTAGCACTGATTACCACAATTACATGTTACTATAAAGGCAGTCGTTTACCTCACCTCTTACACAGGAAGAGAAACAGGAGCAGTATATTCTGTTTCTCATTATGATTGTCCTTAAGCATTTCTAATAGTGCTCTTTGCATTACTTTGAAAATGACACTTGAACTCATCAAAGTCATTTGCAGTACTGAATGTAATTTAAGCACTGTGACATTCATGCCACATTATAGGTTTATATTTCAAGGCGTATTAATATTTCAGCCCCACTACAGCATCACCAAACATATTGCACAAATAGTGTCTGTTTCCAAACAGGTTTCCCGAATACTCCTCCCATCTTCCATTTCTTGAAAACAAATGGTCCTGCCCCAAATTGGCACCTGAAGTAGACCTTTTTTAATTGAAATTAAAATGTATTTTAACATCAAATTAAATTACTAATTTCAACTTCAAATATTTTATTAAATATTTAATAAACATGATGAGGAAGTCGTCCTGACGTCCTGAATATTTTAGTTTTTATTATACACTCTTAAATAAAGGTTCCAAAAAGGGGTTTTCACATAGAAGATGCATTTTTGATTCCTCAAAGCGCCTTTCAGTCAAAAGTTCTTAAAATAATATATATATATATATATATATATATATATATATAATACACAATAAAGTACATTTCAAAGTACATTAAAATAAAAAACAGTTATTTTAAATTGTAATAGTAGTTCACAGTATTACTGTATTTCTGATCAAATAAATGCAAATACATTTCCCTGATTGCACTGTCCCTCCCCTGAAGCGCTAAATAGATAGTTTACCCTGTGTTAACTCAGATGAACAGGCCATAAATGGGGATCAGCGCTAAGTAGATATTGTCATGACCTCACCCTCATACCTTCTCTCCTCTCCCCCTCCATTCCCCCATCCTAAAGGCCCTTATCAGCCACTAGAGCCTTTATTATTTGAAATGATGCTTTTATCCCCAGTCCTCCCTCCCCTGCTGGTTGTGTATGTCAAAGCGCCACAAATTAGCCCAATGTATATCCCACAGAGCCGTGGCTAATGAGAGTCTGTCAGAGGGAAATACACTAGAATAATCATGGCATCTGTAATTGAGGGAGGACGGAGAAGGAAATAATTTGGGCCTAGATTTGGTATGAACAGAGAGTGGATGTCTGACCGTGTAGGCCACATAGCTTTAAAACTGAACATTTTGTCATCATTTACTCAACCTCATGTTGAGTCAAATCTGTTGATTTCTTTACTTCTTCAGTGGAACACAAAAGAAGACATTTTGAAGGCTGTGTCCATGCATTTAGAAAGAACACGGACTGTAGATTTCAACCGGAAAAAAGGACGTGAAAGAACCAACGTATCAAAGAAGTGGTCCATATGACTTGTCTTCTAAAGCCATTTGATAGCTTTGAGTAAGGAAAACATTTAATTTAAGTCATCATGAAAGCCTTCTTTTATAGCGATCTGTTCATTTCTTCGACTCAATTGAGTAAGTGAGATTTCAAGAACTGGATCAATTCAACGAACAAATCATTCAGACTAGGTTTGTGAACCAGATCAACGGATTCATTTAGAAATATCCAATTAAAAAGAATGATTCACTCAAAAATTACATTTTGCTACTTCTCATAAACACTCATGAATGCTCCAAGGAGAGCTAGATGTCAACATTTTCATTGAATGACTTAAATATTGCTAGGTTTTTTTTCCACTCAAAGCTATGAAATGTATTCAGAAGACCACTTTTATACTTTTGAGGTGCTTTTGCATCTATTTTGAAGCTTGAAAGCCAAACCAACACAATTCGTGTTCAAAATATTCCCGTTGTCTTTCACTAGAAAATGAAAGTCATATGGGTTTGAAACAACTTGATGAGCATTTTCACTTTTGGATGAACTGTGCTGACAATCATGATCTACACATTCTGAACAGAGAGTTAATGGATGCACAATTATACTTATGGAATGCCAGCTCCCCTAATTCATTTAGGTAAACACTGTCCACACAAATGACGACCCACTTTAGGCCAGTGGGATCATTTCAACAACACTGACAAGTCGGGCAGTCTAATTAATCAGACAGCATCCAGAGCTAGATTATCCTCTCTGAGAGACGACGGCCATCCTGGCGGTCCTACTGTATGACAAGCTGAATAAATAGCCTTTGTCATCCTATCAGAGATGCCATTAAGCTCTGCTCTTGATTATCTGTCCCAGACTCCCAACTCTCTAATTAGTACCTGGCACGAGCCCTGATGTTTAAGCATGATAAAGTCAATGCTCGTGTCTCAACAAAAGGTGCACTTTTCCAGAGCCGGTCGCTGTCGGCGGGGTGTGTAATGTTAGAAGTCAAAATGGTTGGACTCATTTACCATCGTGGGGCTAAGTGCATTCTTGGCTCGGGACGAGGCGGAGTTGTGTATGTGCGACTCCAGCCAAGGAGCCCATTTGTAATGGCCGAATGCTACTGCCCCGTGTCTTAGTGTGAGAGTCTGGCAGTTCTACACCTCTGCTGTTGTGTGCTTTTATTTACATGCGTGCCTCTCTAATTTACTCTCTTACTTACTTTTTCAATTCATCAGCTCTGTTTGGTCAAAAAGACAGACAATTGAAAAATTATGTTAATTTAAACTGAGACCGCATGGCCCTTGAAATCTGAGAGTTTTGAGATTTACTATATCATTTTTTATTTTTTATTATTATTATTAAAGTTGCTTGATTATTCTTTTACCTAAACGAAAGGAAATCATATTCATACCTTCTGCAGACCATGATTATGAAATATTATGGAAATTAAAATTGTATTTATTTATAATTTTATTAAAATGTTTATTAAGATGTTGTTGCTGCTGTTGTTTTGTTTTAAATATACATTATGCTAGTTTTTACAACTATAAAATTATTATTATTATACCCCCCCCCCCCCAAGGAGCAAAACAAGTTTAACATTCACTACAGCACTAGACTATTTTATACTTAAGTATAAAAAAAAGGATTTATTTAGAAAATTAAGTTGCATGATTATTCTTGTCCTAAAAGAAAGAAAGAAAGAAAGAAAAAAATAAAGAAAGGACATCATATTCACATATTCACACCTTCTGCAGAACATTTTCTTTAAAAATGAATGAAACATTATGGATATTAATAAAATATTTAGAAGTTAAGAACATTTGTATAATCAATATATTTTTATATATATTATAGTCCATTTTTCTTATTAACCTAAATAAAATTATTAGATTATTAAAGAATGAATGAATAAATAAATAAATAATGTAATTAAGCATTATAGCACTATTCAAGCAGTCAATCAATAAGAGCATGACACCCCTGAGTAAACTAGTAGGTTGTAAATATGAGGGTGAGCTGGATAATTATTCTATCTTTCTTATGCTTTTCTTTCTCTCTGTCTTATGACTAATGCCCAGTCCCATTGTTTGTTTGAATTGCAACCTGCGGCAAATAAGACCTTCACGTTGGCTTCGCCACTCTGTCACAAAACCAAACATGCTGTTTTCCTGATGCCTCTCTCTCCCGCTCTCTCTCTCTCCAAGGCAAAGTGCTGTTTGATTTCCCAATGGCCAGTCACACATATGAATAAAGACACACAAACCTGACAGACTCATGCACACAGCCGATACTGACAGTTCATACACTACATGACAGATATGCTAAAGCTTCTGTTATTCTAAAATGTGTATCATATATAGTATTTAATTGTTAGGGGGAAAAAAAACATTTACAACATTTACAAAAAATTTTCCCCTTCAAATTCATATGACGACTTATAGATTTTCTAAATAGATTTTAAATTGTTCAAGTTTTAGAATATATTGTGTCAAAAATGTAAATGCATTTTTCTCTTATTTTCAATTAGGAGTAATTAATACACACACACACACACACACACGTGTATATACACAATATATATATTAAGTAGAGTTTTTTTCCCCCAAGTACATTAGATTTTATTTTAATATCAGTGAACAAATATGTGTTCTTCTATTTTTTTTATTTTTTTTTCACTGCCAAGAACAACTGCTGTTTGGTGTCATTGTCATGAAAATCTAAATGATAAATCATTGCCATCAAATCTAAATGATTTCCTGTAACAAGTATGAATATGAAACGACATGATGTTCAGTAAATGTTGACAGAATGTCATTTTTGAATGAATGATTCTTTTAAAATCCAATGCTTCCACATGCCGTACATGTCAATAATGTGCAGCAGTGCTGATTATTCTATGGTCCAAAAAGAAAGACATGACAGAAGAATGAGAGAGCGTGTGTAACTTTGTCACCAGGATCCAGGTTGGGCTTGGCTTGAAATCCACAGCTTGAAACACAGAGTTTAGCCTCTGCATTGTGATCCAGTGCTTATGCGGTTCAGAGCAAAAGTGCTTGCTAGCTGCTTGGGATGTGACTCAGTCAATTGTATGGCTTTTTATGCCGGATGAAAGGCAAACTTCAATGCTTCAGTTTTTCATGGCTGCTGCACAGGCTACAGGGCAGAAAGCCCCTACAGTGTCAGCACAAAGCCTTCCGCTCAACGCTTTCCCACAATTACATTCTCGCTCCCATTCTCTTTATCACAGCTCTTTGTTTACAATAGGTGACTAAGACAGTCATTGCACTAGAGTTGCTTTGAAGAGAATTGGATGGCTCTCAAAACCTGACAAGTAAAGATCCTTGGAAACAAGCATCATTTTTACTTTGTAATAGGGGTAGTTATCTAATAAATGTATTATTCAAAAAGACATCAAAGACCGTCTTATGTGGTGCCATTCTTAGCATTTTGAATGTGCAGTATTTCAAGACTTAATCAACTTAATCAAACATTAAAAATGTCGAGCAATCGAAATGGTTTAACCAGTGCATAAAACAGTCTGATGTGCCTTTTCCAAAGACCTGTTTACATCCTGACACAATCTTTATTTTCCTTCTTTCTTTTTTGTAAATCATAAAGGGTTCGTTTATTCACATATTGTGTTATTAAAGCATTGACTCAGGGGATAATGAATGCATTTTCTGCTGATATACATTGAAAGCAGCTTTATACCCGTGAGTTTACTGTCTGCTAATCTCTTCAATAAAATAAACAAGCTTTATTGAAAACTGGTAGATTTTCACAATACCAATTATTGTTCTGAAATCCAAAGCAAGCATTTTAGGTTTAACTTGCTGGCTGCTTCATATAAACAATGTGTGCTGAATTATTTGTGACTGTAATGTTATTAAAGGATGGTTAGCTTCCTTTTGTTCCTCTCTAAGTAGTGTGCTATGAAAGAGTGACTGTAGTTTTTGGCTGTGTCCATCTAGAGGTAAAATAGAAAGGCATGTCTGCGTATCTTCCAGTCTACTAAGAGTCATCTATCTGGCCAGATTTTGAAGGCATCTAATGCAATGCTACATGTTTGTTAGAACTTTCTAAGTGGTTCCTATAGGGCATTGCTAGGTTGTTGTTAGGGTGTTCTCTGTGGATTCTAGGGTGTTGCTAGGTGCTTGTTAGGGTGCTCTGGGTGGTTTCTAGGGCATTACTGTGTGTTAACTAAAGGCTGGAATACACTACTTTTAAAATTGTAACATATTTTAAAGCATTAGGCATCATACCCTTGCTGACTTTGTAATTGGTAACAGAGAAAAACTGGGAATCGTACACTAAACGACTGAGCATCACACACTATCAAACTTTCAAGTCATTCTGAACTCAACAAACTCACGCTGAAACATGCATCTCGTTGCTAACATGTTTGATATCTTCTGACTGGATGGAATCAAAGTCTCAAGCTAAAAAAAAAAAAACCTGGAGTGCCCAAAATCTGCAGACTGGCACTGATTTTCGGGAACTACAGTAGTGTTGACTCCTCTAGAATGCAAATCGGGGCAAAAAAATTATGCAAAATCAATTTATGTTAACTTTCAAGTCATTCTGAACTCAACAAACTCACGCTGAAACATGCATCTCGTTGCTAGGAGACGCATGACAAATTAAAACATTTAATGTGTTCTAATATCATTTCAAAATATCAAACATGTTTGATATCTTCTGACTGGATGGAATCAAAGTCTCAAGCTAAAAAAAAAAAACCTGGAGTGCCCAAAATCTGCAGACTGGCACTGATTTTCGGGAACTACAGTAGTGTTGACTCCTCTAGAATGCAAATCGGGGCAAAAAAATTATGCAAAATCAATTTATGTCCATGGCACAAATAGTGTGGATCAAGTTATAATGGATGATGAATACTTATAGTTGTAGCTTAATGATAGTGAACAATAATAGTAGTGATGCTCTTTCTGAAGCAGTTCCTTTCCGGTGTCTTCATACAAATTCATTGTCCATTACTGACTGAATGGTTAGCAAGACCATTTATGTTCCGTTCCTTTTTTTTTTAATCCAGTATTTTCCATGAGCGTTCATTTGTCTTTTTATGGACCTTTACTGGACATCTGAATGTTTACACACAATGAGTTTGGTCTGTTGTTCTTCAACTTTTCTGCCTTTAAATAGCTTTCTGGGTTTGAACTCTGCAATTAATTCATGTGAACTTGCACAATAATAAGAAGAAGCTGATATTTTAGGTCTTAGATCTTCCTGTAACCTCAAATGAAGTTCAGGTTGTCCCAGAGTGATGGAGTGCTAGCAGGTGTGCTTTCTGTCACACAACGAACACGTTTGTTTAACTAGAGCCATTTGTTTTTCATCTGTGTGGGTTGTAGGCTGGGATGAGGGCGTGTTGAATTAAGGCAGGTGGATTAATCACAGAGTCTTCCTTCATTTCATGGTTGGTCTGTTTTGTCACCTCAAGCGTGCAGCGAGCAGTGTGACTGAGACTTTTGGTTTGAGTTGAGCCGTGTGGTGTGCAGCAGAGGCTGCAGTGAAAGTGAAGCCGCGGGAGACTTTCTTTCACAGGCATCGTGGCGGAACAGAGGAAAGGTTAAACATTCTGCCTGTCTGCCTCACCTGTGGACAATCAGAGGGGGCCTGTTGAGTGAAAGGAGGGTCAGCCAGTCTTGCTCCTGATTTTTCTTGTGATTTCTTGCAAAAGTTCTATTCTTCATCATTTTCTTTGTGATTTTCCAAGTAAAATATCTAAACAGCCTTAAAGATGATATTCACCCAAAAAAGAAAAATTATCTTATCATTTATTCACCTTCATGCTGTTTAAACCTGTATGACTTTCTGTGGAGCATAAAAGAAGATATTTTGAAGAATTGTTCAACTGTTTTTGTCCATAATTTCTTTCTTTCTTTCTTTCTGTCTTTCTTTCTTTCTTTCCATCAGCATTTCCTGAGTTTATGTTTCCTAACAGGCATTCCTAAAGGTTTGTGAGTATGAGCTGTGAGGATTAACAGCCTCTCAGACTTTTATGAGTGGTGTAGTGTTTGTAATTAGACTAAATAGATGAGATTGGGCAGGCAGAGAAATGTACTATCCCTGGTCCAGTGAGATTTATAGTTACTGGATATTTTAAAAGGCCTTTTTAATGCACTTGTTTCGTGGTGGGACGTGCTCAGGATGTTTGTTAATGACTCGCACTCAGCTGGCCAAACTGCCATATTGTTTTTGCTTTAAAATGAGCAGTTGATTAATTAAATGGCTAATGCACGTTTCTCAATAATTTAATATATGTACTTGTGAATTTAGTGTAATTCACGAGTACATATACTATGTTTATATTAAATGTATTTTATAAAAAAAAAACTGTGAAACAACTGCAAGTTCACTAACATGCACTGCTGAAGTTGATTACATAAAACAGTACAGTAACTATGTTTACAGTAATTTAATTTGATTTTAACAACTGGCATCGTGGCATTTAGTGTATGCATGCTGTGATTTCTGCTCATTTGAACAGAAGGCAAAGAATGTAGCATCTTAAACATTCATTCAATAGAGCTCTTCATCAAATTCGCATGTATAGAGTAAACCAGAGCAATACAAATAAGATTTAATATAAAACAAAATCTTAATATCAAATCACATATGTCTCAGAGTTTCAGAGCAGACCTCAACCATATGTCAAACTTGCCAAAACAAGTTTGCAGTCAACACTCTCCACTAGCTTTGCACTCTCGTTGTTATGCCAAATTATGCATAATTTATTTTATCTATCTATCTATCTATCTATCTATCTATCTATCTATCTACTTCTGAATGACATTTTTTTAGAGAATAAGAGTTCTTTATCCCTTGAAGGAGGCTTTATCCAACTGCCATGACTGTGCTGTACAAATAGGCTCCTCTGACTGTGTCTCTTTTTGGATGGAGGTGACACAGAGTTGACGACAGACACACTGACAGGCAAAAGCGGCCATAACTTATTGTTTGTTGATGTGCTATGACAAATCATGCAGGATTAGCAGGAGCATGTGTGTGTGTGTGTGTGTGTGTGCATACAGTATATGAAGCTCTGCACAGCTCATTTAGCTCCAATGTAGCCACCTGGGTGGTGGTCCGCATCAGCCGAGCCAGTCCTGGTTCTCTCCCTGCCAGCTGACAGCACTGCGGCCCAATATACGGGCTCCGGCGGCAGATTAATCAACACAGACATCCTGACAAATCATCCGCCACCAGCATTGATTTGAAAGAGAGAGTGAAAGCAACTTTAGAAGAGAGGATATGTATATACGTTCATATTAATACAGTACGTTGTGCCCTATTCAGATTTTTTATTAAGTAAAACTAACAGATACATATCTCGATGTATGGTCCCTCATGCAGTGTTATATACACAAACACACACTTTTGATGCTGCCATTACCACACCCATTAGGGTTAAAGAAACAGCACATAGCTAAATAGGTGTGTGCAGCAGGAACAGCACTGTTGTCTGGCTAATCCTATGCCTCAGGTGGCTTTTCATCTATTCCATTCAGATCCCGAGCAAATCAAATTAAAGCAGAAAGTGGGGGAAATCAAAAATGCCAAACACAAAAACGCGGGGCCGCTTTTTAAATCGGCCCCCATGGCCATGCTCCTTGTTTTATTATCTGCAACAATAGGGGAAGTTTTGTGGCATGCTTTCATTGAGCATATCCAGATTAGTGTTGCTTTGACATTTGGGAGACTTGATAGCAATACTGTAATGCTTTCCTGAGGGAATGCAACCCGTATGAGGGAGACTTGTGCATGCAACATCTGTTTAATGGTATCTATCTATCTATCTATCTATCTATCTATCTATCTATCTATCTATCTATCTATCTATCTATCTATCTATCTATCTATCTATCTATCTATCTATCTATCTACTTCTGAATGACATTTTTTTAGAGAATAAGAGTTCTTTATCCCTTGAAGGAGGCTTTATCCAACTGCCATGACTGTGCTGTACAAATAGGCTCCTCTGACTGTGTCTCTTTTTGGATGGAGGTGACACAGAGTTGACGACAGACACACTGACAGGCAAAAGCGGCCATAACTTATTGTTTGTTGATGTGCTATGACAAATCATGCAGGATGAGCAGGAGCATGTGTGTGTGTGTGTGTGTGTGTGCATACAGTATATGAAGCTCTGCACAGCTCATTTAGCTCCAATGTAGCCACCTGGGTGGTGGTCCGCATCAGCCGAGCCAGTCCTGGTTCTCTCCCTGCCAGCTGACAGCACTGCGGCCCAATATACGGGCTCCGGCGGCAGATTAATCAACACAGACATCCTGACAAATCATCCGCCACCAGCATTGATTTGAAAGAGAGAGTGAAAGCAACTTTAGAAGAGAGGATATGTATATACGTTCATATTAATACAGTACGTTGTGCCCTATTCAGATTTTTTATTAAGTAAAACTAACAGATACATATCTCGATGTATGGTCCCTCATGCAGTGTTATATACACAAACACACACTTTTGATGCTGCCATTACCACACCCATTAGGGTTAAAGAAACAGCACATAGCTAAATAGGTGTGTGCAGCAGGAACAGCACTGTTGTCTGGCTAATCCTATGCCTCAGGTGGCTTTTCATCTATTCCATTCAGATCCCGAGCAAATCAAATTAAAGCAGAAAGTGGGGGAAATCAAAAATGTCAACACAAAAACGCGGGGCCGCTTTTTAAATCGGCCCCCATGGCCATGCTCCTTGTTTTATTATTTGCAACAATAGGGGAAGTTTTGTGGTATGCTTTCATTGAGCATATCCAGATTAGTGTTGCTTTGACATTTGGGAGACTTGATAGCAATACTGTAATGCTTTCCTGAGGGAATGCAACCCGTATGAGGGAGACTTGTGCATGCAACATCTGTTTAATGGAATGATTGCCTAATCTGCAGACACTGTAGAACGAACACACACATATCCACAGATATACCACACTGTCATGAGTTTTGTCCAGATTTAGGAATGAACAAGTGACCTACATAATACTTAACGTAATGCTTATATACTTATACATTGCCACAGTTCTTCTGGATTTAGTCTGTCTCAGTTTTTTTTTATGATTCTTCATGTTCTTCCAGATGGACTGGATGATGGTGAGATCAGATCTCTGTGTGGAGCACTGGCTGTTGTCAGACTCCTTGTGCATACAAAAATTTTACAGGATCATTACAATTAATGGCAAAAGGAATGTTTGGAAATGTGAACTGATATTTCCTACTGACACACTAAAGCAAAAGAAAACTTTTTTTTGATGAAAATATGGCATAAGACTGAAGCCCAAACAAATTGTAGAAATATTACCTGCAATTATCAAATATTTCTGAATTGATTTTTTTATTCTAATATTGGTTTGAAAAAAAAGTTATTTTTTGTACTTATTACATATTATTACACTTATTACAGTTGTTCACTTATTACATAAAAATATTTAATTGGCTCTATATTTTTGGAAAGGGGTCAGCATATTTAGGTTTCCTTGACAATAAAAAGTTTGAAAAATCCTTACCCAGACAACCTATGTACAGGTGCATCTCAGTAAATTAGAATGTCATGGAAAAGTTCATTTATTTCAGTAATTCAACTCAAATTGTGAAACTCGTGTATTAAATAAATTCAGTGCACACAGACTGAAGTAGTTTAAGTCTTTGGTTCTTTTAATTGTGATGATTTTGGCTCACATTTAACAAAAACCCACCAATTCACTATCTCAACAAATTGGAATACTGAGCCAAAATCATCACAATTAAAAGAACCAAAGACTTAAACTACTTCAGTCTGTGTGCATTGCATTTATTTAATACACGAGTTTCACAATTTGAGTTGAATTACTGAAATAAATGAACTTTTCCATGACATTCTAATTGATTGAGATGCACCTGTATCCAAAGTCTTCTAAAACTGTTGTCTGAAAAAATGTTCATTTATGGATGAATTATCTTTTTAACCGGGTTCCATTATACAGGCAAATATTCTGAGTCTCCAAGTGCGGTGCTCCTCCTGTCAGCTCAGTGTTTACATCTTTCTTTCTCTGCAGCTCAATCACTTCTCCTCCATCCATTTATTTTCCAGTATGTGCGTGGTGAGCGTCAGAGGTAGGCACCTGTTTTGGTATGCACAAACCATCTGGCTCATTCATCAGCACTCATTAATGAAAACGACTGAACACGACCCAAACTCTCTCACAGTATGAAGCCTAATACTGTATATAGCCTGTTAGGCATGATGAGGTGACAGCTATTTTTTATCAGAAAAGACCATGCCACATAAATAAAGTATTTTATTAAACTGACATATAATGGCTAGGTCCCCCACTTCTTCTTCCTCATGTGTTTTGATAAACGGTGGACCTCTGAGAGTTCGACCAATGAAACAACATAGTGGCTAGTGGTTAACTAACTAACATTAGTGTAGCATTTCCCCATTGGCTGTGGCCATACGATTAAGAAATTGCCTAATAACTGCTAATTAATTCCCAGTAGGCAGCTATTATATACTGTATGTAATAATCTTAAATCAGTTTTATCTTCACCATGTTTAAGGGCAACCCTATGCCAAATCAAGAGAACAAGAATATGTTTCTAATTAATAAGTGTCAGATCTACGAGGTGGTCTTATTTTCTCACTGGTCCAATTAAACTGATCTGAGTTCAGTCCCTTCTGTGTGGCTGTAGCATTAATGAAAGTTTCAGTGCTGCCATTGTGACCCGTGAAGAATGTTATTAAGCAGTGCTCATATTCACTCTTTACTGGCCTCTCACACGTTTACTCTATGGCAAGACCAGCCGTGTTAATTCAAGATCAATTTGAGAAGATGTGTTAATTTCGCCCTCTGCCATAGTTGCTTTACTAGTGTTATGGTTAAAACTAACCTTACTATTGCATTCATGTCTGCTGTTTATCATTTGACTCGTAGTCTTAATTCAGTGTTATATTTATTCCTTCTGTATGTATTTGTGATTTTTTTTTAACTTTATAAAATAATTGTGTTTTAAATAAAAACAAAGTTGTAACAAAATACAGTACTTTTCAAAATAGGCTAGTTTTAATGTTTTTTTAAAAATGGTAATTTAGACAATTTAAAATAACTGTTTTCTATTTTAATACTTTGTATATATCAAATATCATAATTTGAAAATGTAATTTATTCGTATGATGTCAAAGCTACATTTTCAACAGCCATTGCTCCAGTCTTCAGTGTCACATGATCCTTCAGAAATCATTCTAATATTATCAAGAAAAATTACTTAATGTGTTTAAAACAGATGTGCTGCTTAATATGTTTGTGGAAACCCTGATACATTTTTTTTCAGGATTTTTTAAGCAATTACTGTCACTTTTAATCAATTTAATGCATCCTTGCTTAATAAAAGTATTTATTTCCTTCCAAATTAATAATAATAAAAAAAATCTTACTGACTTTTGAACACCAGTGTAAAAAATGGTGTAGATAGGTGTCATACAGGTACTTTTGGTAAGTCTTACATGATTTTCAGTGTAAATTATAAGGGAGTTATATAAACATTATTGATTATTTAAAAGTAACTTAATTGTTATAATTTATGTTGAAAATACTTGCATGATGCATTATATCAGTATATATTTATATAACATATTATATAGTATATATTTTATCTGTGGGTTGTAAATGTGCACTTGATTAAAATTACATGATGCATTTAATTGGTAAATATTAATGATTATATTTATGATTTTTAAGTTAATCTGGATAAAATCCCCTGCTAACAGTTTAAATAAAAATTAACACTTTTTAGTTTATGTAAATAAGAGGAACTTGGTAAATCATGTAAGGTTAGAGTGATAGGTAAAAAGAGACATCTCCCCTCTTAGCATCCTCCAGAATGGTATTTGTCTGTTGAAAAAGCCTTGAAAGCTTCCTCAGCATTGATGCAAATCCCCTTAAGGTGAGTGGAGTGCTATGAAAGTTTAAATACATTCATTGCTTATCTATTCCACAGCTCTGTCACCTGATATAAAGGCAAGTATTTCATTATAAGAGGGCAAAAAAAATTGCCGGCCGATAGGCATCTGTAGATTAGGGGGCGAACATAACAATAAATTATGCAGTGTTTGAAAACATACACAGCCATAATTAGGTGGCATTTGATATTAAATGAGGTAATAGGATTGACTTATTTATCTCCCAAACACCCCAAAAGTTCCATTAGCATGTGGAAAAATGAGCTGTTCAAAATGGTAAGAGCGCCAGAGCTGTGATCAGATTTGACTAAGCCCCCCTTCGCGAAGTTGAAAGACTCGCTTTTTGCTCGGAGATCACCGTGCCCCGCTGGGACTTTGGGAAGGGAATTGGAGATCAATGGATTTACTGGGTAATCAGTTCACTCCAGGCCTGACGGGCGAAACACCCGAGCACCAACACTATTAACTAATCATGTCATTACAGTGACCGCCACAAACCACGCTTCTGTACTGTGACTTCCCCTGACCGCCAGCCACTCAGAGCAGACAGCAGATACGGGAATGTTGTTGAATTAGAAAACAGAAACACACACGCAATCGCCGATTGAGCCTCGAGACGCTTTTATATCCTGCTCGGGCTCCCAGAGTGCTGGTTATTTCCCTCTTCCTCTTCGGTTATTATGCTGTAAAGGTTGAACCCGATGCACATTTAAAACACGGGGAATAAGATGAATTACTTCTCCCCCCCAAAAAAAACCCTGAGAAACTTTCCCCCATATCAACATATTATGTTTCCTCGCTGCTAGCGTCACTCATGACTGTGGTTGTCCCCTGTGAGAGTACGCGCATGTGTCTGGGTGTGTTTTACACTTAAAATATGCATCGCTTACAAAGGGAGTCTGTTGAATAAATGATAGTCTACATCTTAGAGGTGTATCTAGGTGAAATCAGGATGGATCTCTTTTTGTTGCCGCGCAGCCCAGCTGAGGGAGCGGCGAGAAACAACTCGGGTTGCGTGCATGTGTACGAATGTGTGTGTGTGTTTATAAATACAGAGCTTTGTTCATTCATTTATAAGGTTGGGGTTGCTTTGGGGAGCTGCGGGTGCCGGGGGTTTTGCTAGTACAGGGTGAGGCGGTGTGTCGGCAGGTCCTTCTGTGGTAAAATAAGAGCTGTCATACTGCTCTCGGGGTACAGCGAGGGCCTGTCAGGGAAGACTGATTGCTTCCGTGGAGCTGCTTGATCCCTGGGACCCGGAGGCTCGCTGGAGCCATCAGCAGGTGTCTAGTTCTACTGCTTGTTACTGCTTTTGTGAGTGTTATGACAGGAAGACCATCGCTGTCTTGTTCTGCGAACAACACCGAATGCGACGGCTTACCTTGTTTACTAACAATTTAGCTTAGCGTAAGTTACCTCTAATTGGTGTTGCGAATACGAGTGCGAAGTAGCGAAATAAAAACCAGACGGAGGAGCTTCTGACTTGTCAGGGACCGAGCCAGCAGCGCTGTGACTAAGAGGGCTAATGATTTAGCTCAAGTGATGGCGGTCCTGAGCACCAGCTCACTGGCTGCTATTTCTGTGAGAGGTGTCATCCAGACAAGGAGAGTGCACTCTTGACAAGAGACAGAGTCAAGGGCAAACAGAGCACTGCTGCTGCTTTATTTGACAAACTGCAGTGGAGGTTAAGAACTGGGTGTGTTTGAACGAACTCGCCACTTGGAGGGCGACCATGCATGATCAATGTCTGTGGCCTCTTAACAAGAGTGCATACACTCTCAGGGAACTGTCTGCCAGGCTTTGGAACGGTGTTCACTCTCATTAATGCAATGCAAGTCTGATAAAGACTGCAATCTTGTTGGCTCGGTTTGCTCAAAGTAAGAACGTGAACAGTTAGCAAACATGTTTCAGTGCAGTTTATGATGCAAGTGTAGCTTCATGGAAACTTAAGAATGATTACGTGTAGCTGCTCTTACAAAAAGTACCATGTTATTAGCATGAAATACTATATGGAAAGTGATGGTAATGTCATGTTTCTTGTGTAGTACTTTAACTTTTGAAGTATCTAACAGTAACATTTAGGTGTGATAGATTCATGAATATGGTAATCAGATAGTACCATGATATAAATAAGAGGTAAAGGTTTGACTTCTTAGCATGGTAGTACTAGCCTCTGCTAGTAGATGATGTTCCATTATAGTAGATGTGAAATGAACTTATTTATTTAACAATTGTAAATTTTGAAATGGATATCTTTCCTTGGCATAGCTGCTCATGATCACTTGTTTAGTCTCAGTTACTTCGATTGATATTGAAAATTTATATTTGGTAATGTACAATATTTTTTGTTAATAAAAATGAACAATGATCTCCATATTGCAGATCATGCATATTTAATCTTTGCATCAACTGATCTTTCTTATTGACTAACACTCTCTAGTTGGCATCCCAAAACAATTAATAATAATAATGTCTAACTGATCTCAACCTCAATCTTATCTGTGAGAGTGGGTGTCTTCTATGAAAAAAAAGGATGAAACGTCTGTCTTACCCCACAAAACGTCATACAAAAATATGAGAGTAAATGATGCCAGAATTTTATTTGGGGATGAAATATCATTAAATATTATCTTACCATCTTTTGAGCAGGTGGAAGGAGCACATCAATACTATCCATCAATCAATGAACAGTTGAACAAAGAACAAACATTAACTGTCCTTCATGGATCAGTAATTTTAACTAACAAGTACATAAAAATTTACTTTTACTCAAGTGAAATTTAGAAATACTTACACTTTTACTGAAGTAATATATACAGGTATATATATATATATATATATATATATATATATATATATATATCTGTTCTTTAACCCAATCCCAATTTTTCATTTAATGATCCAGAAGGGTGCTCACGCGCGCCCCCTTTTTGTAGCGACATTGTGCACTTTTGCGAAGCCTGCACTGGTCCCTTCATACTTCACACAGGTCTTTTACCCATCAGGTATGCAAAGACTGAAGGCATTTTTGAACTTTTGAAATGTAGACCTGAACTCTGCTACACCACAAAGTGTGACAGCTCAATTGTTCCCCAGTACACACAGCATGGCATGGCGAAGTGAGCTCTGCCAGCTTTTTGTCTAAAGCAGGTGCGTTGGTCCTGACCGTGTTCTCTGATGTTTCAGGACTAATCAGAGGTGGGGGGATTGAAAGTTTAAAGCTGTGGCATGCATGTGAGACCTTTCTGCTCGCCATTTCAAAGGCAGCTGCTGGAAGAGCTGTCTGTGGTCCTTTGATCACTTGCTCCGCCGCTTGGCTTCTCTTTCACGCTCCCCCGCGCTCCTGAGGTACCGGGTGTAGCCTGCCTGCTGGCCCGCCAGTGCTGCTGTGGTGGCGTTTGCGCTCTGGAGATCAGAGTAGAAGAAGAAGGTGGGGAGGAGAGATGATGGATGAGAAGGCCTGGAGCGAGGTGATGGAGAGTAGCATGGAGCGAGATGGAATATGTGCTGCAATGTGGGTGTTTGTAGATTGTGCTGGCAACAGCCACAGTTATGTGTTATGTTCATTTTATAGAATATTCCTTGATTAATTATTTGACTTTATAGCTTTTTTTTTTTTGTCAATTTGATCATTTTAATGGCCCAATAAATGTTATTCTATTTTATTTTGACAGCTGGGAATAATGCTACATGCAAATAAGAAAATAAAATGTAATTTTGTATAATTAGGCTATCAAAATAAATAGGCTTATCAACTTTTTGTTGAGAAAATTCTTCCAATTTCTTTTGTTATTCAGGTATTACGGGTTTGAAGGCTGTGTGTCCACTCAAACTCACTATATGTGTCTTAACCAATATTTTGGTGCAAATTCAACTGTCAGTTGACAAAAGCCTGCTAAATTAGACTGATGCCAACGTGTGCAGGTTGTGTAAAACTCCCTCAGCCTTGAAAACCATGAACAAAATTATACAATGTAAATAAAAAATTGAATTATTGGTTGCCATGAGCCATTGAGAAGCCAAACACTTATAGGAAATAAAAATGCAATTCACATTTATGCATTTTATTATTCCTTTACAAAATTACAAAAAGTTCAGCCTTTGTATAATTTTGCATATTTATGGGCATATGCAGTTCATGGTAATATTAATAAATGTAATTATTTTAATGACTTTTTGGTAAAACTTTACAAGAAGGATTTTTGCGTTAACATTAGTTAATGCAATAGCTGAAAATAAATAATGTGCAATACTTTTACAGCATTTATTAATCTATGATCATTTCTAATATACTGATACTTTAAGATGTATAAATTAGTAAATTAACTTATAATTTATAAATGAACATTAACATAGATTAAATATTGTTTTTCAACTAATGTTAACAAATATTTTCTTTTCATTTTTATGATAAACACTTGATGTTCAAAGTAAAATCTGTGTCCTGAAGTAAAGCCAAGATAAGAACCACTGTGCAAAAATACATTTTTGTCAAATTTTAGAAGTGCACTCGCATACAGATAACATCAGAGCTAACAGACATGGATTGAAATCCACAAAAAAGGTTTTGATAGAGCAAGATTATTGCAGTCACACCTATCTGGCTCAAGCATTTTTCTGTATTCAACAGTACTTTTCAGATCTGTAGGTTTTTGAACAACCTTTTCTCTGCAGAGCACCTCTGTGGTTTCCAAAGGGCAAAGCCATAAGCATGAAATGAACTGGATTCCTCACATCCCAGGGCAAGGCCAGAACGGCCGGTCCCTGTTCTGAGCACTCTCTCCCCTAAGAACATCTCCTCTCCTCTGTGGCATGCATGGAAAGCCCTGACCTTTTCAGAAAGTTGAGCACTTTAAATATTTAGGTTTGGGTTATGATGGATCCTTGAAGTGCTAAGCCTCTGATTAGCGTGACTTGTCAGCTCACCATTTCTTCGCCCGTGTTGAGCATCACATTGCTCTTTGTTTGACAGACGCACATTTAAACAAACACGGGTACCTGTCGGCGACTGTGCTGGTAGTCTACTCGCCCGAAACATGTAGAGGAGAGGAAAACCCCTCCACTAGCTGACAGTTAGTCTAATAGCCTCTGCTGTTCTTCTCCTTCTCTCTTCTCCTAAATGGGGCTGCTCATGCAGTACATGGCACAGTGTTAAGATAGCCCAGAGTGGGCTGGACTTTAATGTGATAGGAACAGTGTATAAGTGCCAGAGACTGTTACTCGGCTTGTTCTTCAAGCTTGACCTGCGGGGAACCACTGGTGCAGATCCTACTGTGAAGATAGATAGCTTCAACATTAAATGACTTTCATGGGCACTGTCTGAATGTTAAAGCTGGCCCATGGCTGTGGCAATGTATATACATCGCAACGTTTTGGGAATGAGAACCACATTTCTTTGCTTGAGGGAATCCATACTGTAGATCACATATACTTAAACCCATTCAAATAGTTGAATCCAGCCTGTGAGGTTATCAGTGGCTCACCACAACAATCCGAACTTGTTCAGACTGGTCCCATAATCTATTCTTGTGTGCCCGGATGGCTTACTATTTCCAGTAGATTTTTGAAGTGTGTATATACTTTAAGCTAGAGTTAAACATGAAGAGTTAAAAAAGTTAACAGAAACAGTAAGGAATGCTCACGCTGCAGTTTTCTATGTATGAAATGTTACGTGGAAAAATAATTTTAAGGTAATGAATTTAGCTAGATGTTAATGCTTAGATGTACTCGCATTCTTTCTTTTTTTTTTACATATCCTAAAATATATACTTCACCAGTGACAAGCATAATTGGTGTCTAGTTGAAGTCTGTGAATTGTAACTTTATGCACAGAATACATACCAATATTAGTAAACAAGCAGGCAAACATGGCTGGAGGGTGTCGGCAAGCTAATTTCCACTGGACTATATGGAATCTGTAAATATATGTCTCATAATGCATGTAGACTGCTCTTTATGCCGAGGAAGAGCCAAGTCAGCAAGTGTGGTATTAATGCATGAAAAATGAGCCGCGCAATAAGACTGAAAGACCACATCACACCAGGCTTATTAAGATAGAGAAGCCTGCTGAATTACCTGCCTGACACTTAGTATTTGTCAGGAAACATTAAAAGACTGGAAACTCAGTGAGGACACATTAGATATTCACTACTATGAAAAAGAGGCTCAGGTTTGACTTATTACCACGTCTTGTCACATAGTGAAAAACCGAGATGAGGCTCGACGGTATTACACCTGTACTTTTTGATTGATGACCTGAATGTGAAATTTTACTTTATTGACACATTTTGAGTTTCTACTGTTCGTTGCAGGTGTGCATCC
The DNA here is from genome assembly GCF_001515645.1 of Sinocyclocheilus grahami. Lineage (NCBI taxonomy): Eukaryota > Metazoa > Chordata > Actinopteri > Cypriniformes > Cyprinidae > Sinocyclocheilus > Sinocyclocheilus grahami. Next base: position 584,654 of record NW_015505714.1, on the reverse strand, counting down.
ATACTGTACGGCCAAAAGTTAGAGATTCTACGCTGACATTGATAAACGGAGGTACTTAAAATATATACTCTTAACACCATAGGTGGACACAAACGGAAGTTATTGAGGTGTTTACTAGGCAATTTTACCATGTATCTACGCATTCTCTCCTAAAAAAAAAAAAGACCCAGTTTCAAATTTGGACTTAACACTTCCCTGTGGCTCGCGTTCTCATTCATCAAGCATGTTTGTTCCACTGACAAGCTGCAGACCACCGCCTGAATATCAATATCAGACAACGACGGCAAGCATGCACCGGGCGAGTAACCTTCAGCTAAATGTCATTCTGCTTAATCCTATTTGAAAATTAAACATTGAAAAAGCCTTTAGCGTCTTCACTTCTTCCTCCCCGAGCCTCGCCTTCCCTCTCTCTCGTTCATTTCAGCACGTCCCTGACATTTGTAAATATTGTGTTTTCCATGTGTTCTCCATTATTTGTTAGTTGTTTGAAGCGCCGAAGTAATGACTGACCAGAGATGAGAGACTGAGGCCGTTTGACATTTTCCTGGGTTGTTTCCTTCTGGCGCTTCAGAGTGTGCACATATTTTCTGTACAGTCTTATTGACTACTGTCAAGAGGGTAACAGTGTATGAAGCACATCTCACACAGAAGGCATTTTAAACAAGTTACTTTCTGTCACTTGATGGAGTTTGGGTTCCTTGCCACCATTGCCTTTGGCTTGCATAGTTGTGGTCTAAAAGACAATAAATGTTCCGTAATATCGAACTGTCGGCACTGACACTCAGATGAGAACTACATTTTAACTGAATTGAGCTAAATAATGACAACACTGTCTTCTGTAGAGCTGCAATTAAACTGAAATGAATGAACACTGTACCGACTGGAGCTGAATAAAGACACTACTGTCTTTAGTAGAATTGCTTATCGCTGAATTGAACTTGTTTCGTAAGGAATGAATTTTACACAGTTATTGAACTGAATTAAATCAACACTGAACTGACTGGAACTGAATAATGACACTATTGTATTGCTACAGCTGCTTTATAGCAGAATTTTGGATTTGCCTCATTTTGGAAGTTTGCATAATAATTTTTTACTTCACTGTTTAATAATGTGAAGATGCTTTGAAACAATCTCTGTTTTATATAGCACTGTATAAAAATACCCAAAACAGCAAAAAAACAACAACAACAGCTTCTCCAATGCCATTTTTGACTTTGTCAGCATCCATGTCAGAAACGAAATGTTGATAAGCTACTACAACAGGTCTACAGCCAAATAATATACTAGATAAGCAATATATATATATATTTTTTGATTAGCTGGAAAATTAAGAGGCGGCTCACTGCCGTAATGAAAAATGACTACGTCTGCAATATAACAAAGAGTGACAAATTTAAGGGGGTCTGAATACTTTCCGTACCCACTGTATATACATCGCAACGTTTTGGGAATGAGAACCACATTTCTTTGCTTGAGGGAATCCATACTGTAGATCACATATACTTAAACCCATTCAAATAGTTGAAACCAGCCTGTGAGGTTATCAGTGGCTCACCACAACAATCCGAACTTGTTCAGACTGGTCCCATAATCTATTCTTGTGTGCCCGGATGGCTTACTATTTCCAGTAGATTTTTGAAGTGTGTATATACTTTAAGCTAGAGTTAAACATGAAGAGTTAAAAAAGTTAACAGAAACAGTAAGGAATGCTCACGCTGCAGTTTTCTATGTATGAAATGTTACGTGGAATAATAATTTTAAGGTAATGAATTTAGCTAGATGTTAATGCTTAGATGTACTCGCATTCTTTTTTTTTTTTTACATATCCTAAAATATATACTTCACCAGTGACAAGCATAATTGGTGTCTAGTTGAAGTCTGTGAATTGTAACTTTATGCACAGAATACATACCAATATTAGTAAACAAGCAGGCAAACATGGCTGGAGGGTGTCGGCAAGCTGATTTCCACTGGACTATATGGAATCTGTAAATATATGTCTCATAATGCATGTAGACTGCTCTTTATGCCGAGGAAGAGCCAAGTCAGCAAGTGTGGTATTAATGCATGAAAAATGAGCCGCGCAATAAGACTGAAAGACCACATCACACCAGGCTTATTAAGATAGAGAAGCCTGCTGAATTACCTGCCTGACACTTAGTATTTGTCAGGAAACATTAAAAGACTGGAAACTCAGTGAGGACACATTAGATATTCACTACTATGAAAAAGAGGCTCAGGTTTGACTTATTACCACGTCTTGTCACATAGTGAAAAACCGAGATGAGGCTCGACGGTATTACACCTGTACTTTTTGATTGATGACCTGAATGTGAAATTTTACTTTATTGACACATTTTGAGTCTGAACTGACTGGAACTGAATAATGACACTATTGTATTGCTACAGCTGCTTTATAGCAGAATTTTGGATTTGCCTGATTTTGGAAGTTTGCATAATAATTTTTTACTTCACTGTTTAATAATGTGAAGATGCTTTGAAACAATCTCTGTTTTATATAGCACTGTATAAAAATACCCAAAACAGCAAAAAAACAACAACAACAGCTTCTCTAATGCCATTTTTGATTTGTCAGCATCCATGTCAGAAACGAAATGTCGATAAGCTACTACAACAGGTCTACAGCCAAATAATATACTAGATAAGCAATATATATATATTTTTTGATTAGCTGGAAAATTAAGAGGCGGCTCACTGCCGTAATGAAAAATGACTACGACTGTCACGGTTGCACTAACTGAGTGGAGTGCGGAGCAAGGAACAGAGGGAGACGAGGAGTACATCAATCCAGAGAATTTTAATATATCAAGGAAACACGGAAATCTCACTTAGCACCTGCAGACATGGACAATACCGGACGCTGAACTAAAAACAGGGAACACTATTTAAACACATGACAAGACGAGGGGATGACGAGACACACCTGGGATCAATGGAAATAAACGGGGAACACCTGGAATTAAATAAACATAATCAGGACAGGAACAGGAAACTAACCAAATATGGGCAAGGAGGGCACATGGGGAGCGAAACACACACAAAACACGGAAAACAAAGTCTGACAACGACATGATTTATCACTCTGAACAGCATACTGAGTTCAATTAAAAAAAACAAAACCAGTTTCTGTGTTTTGGTACAAATAATAATAATAATAATTTTGGTGCATCACTAATTTCAAACAAAGACACTTTCTGTTGGTCAACACAGCAAATCCGTGTGACCAACTTGTACGCATTACAAAATCCCCAATTCTATTGAAATGACTCCATTTCAACTGTGAACGTTTGCAGAACAATTGTTACACTCCAGCAATGAAAGATGGCTTATTAAACAGGGCTAATTGGGCTGGTGTCTCGGGCTTCTTGTGGCCAATGGCCACCAGCTAAGACACCTGAAAACATGCTGCTGCAGATGTTTGACAGCTGATATGGATAGACACATACACTTTACTTAAAAAATGGCACGTAGTATTTCTTTCTAAGCTCCTTATCGAGGATTTGATGTTGCGTACTACAGTTATAATACATTGTTGTCTGTTGTACACACCTATGGTGATCATTTTCATAATTACAACTTTATTTCTAATATTTGCAATGTAATTTCTTATTATTTGGACGCTTTATCTCAAAATTGTGTCTCTGAAGACACTGATGCCTGGGGGTTCAGTGTTCAAAGGTTCCTGAGGACCACAATCCTTCTATGCCACCAGTGCAGGAGAAAAAGAAAGTGAGAGACGACGGAAAATAAATGCGCAAAACCCACACACACTCATCTGTCGAGCTGTTGCTGTCAGGTTCAGGCCCAGTGGTTCTGTTAAGGTGACTCTGACAGGAGGAAAGAGACACCGCTCTGATAGGAGACATGCCCGAGAGGGCCCCATGCATCAAACGCACATATTTACATAAACAAATCCTCCCTATATAGCCTGTAATTACCACAGTGACACAGCCATCCATAGAGGAGAAAAGAGCTTGTCTGATAGCGACACATTCACAATGACTGAGGTGGAAGCTCAATCAATGCGGCCGCGTCGCAAGCTGCTTTATGCACTCAGACCAAGTCCTTTGATGGTGCTTGCACAGAAAAAGAGAAAAGGAGGGATTCACACACTTTGTAACAAACACAGTTGTGTAATGTTGAAAGATGCTCTTTGAGGTGAGGACATAAGCATCGGCGTGCAGATGAAGGCTGTGATTGGATACTATAGATTTTTTAAACCTTAAAGTATAATTTCAGTTCTGAGAGAGTAGTATATATATTCATTAAATTTTATCACAGAATTCTAGTCCTTTTGGGTTAGGGGAAAAAAAGTTAAATACCAGATATTACAACTTTTGTAATTTTTGTCTTGTGTAGTCTGAAAATAAATTTTTGGGCTGTCCAAAAATAATAAGTACTGATTATTTAATTGACATACACTACCAAAATGTTAGTGGAATAATTAAGATTTTTTAATTATTTTGAAATAAGTTTTTTATGCTCACAAAGGCTGCATTTATTCACACAAATATACAGTAAAACAATAGTATTGTAAAATATTACACAATTAATATATTGTATTAATATATTATTATTATTAATGTATAAATATTAATATATTATTACAAAATAGATAAGAACTGTTATCTATTTTAATATTTAAACATTTTATTTATCCCGGTGAAAGCTGAATATTCAGCAGCCATTACTTCAGTCTTCAGCGTGAAAAATGAAGTGTTCTAAAATAATTACAAAAACAAATTGCTCAAAATATCAAATGTGGCTGATATCCATAGGCTAGATGGAATCATAGTCTTAAGCTAATAAAATCAGAGGCAGCGTACACTATACGATTTTCTGTGAAATCTGTCAACTCCCACTGGCTCTGACTTTCAGCAGCTAGGGTCGACTAATCCAGACTGCAAATCAGGGCAAAAATCTAGGCAAAAGCTGTGTAGTGTATTCCAGCTTTTAAATTCCTGGCAGACTAATAAAGAAGCCAGTATACCCTAACTCCTATAAGTTGCATAATACCAGCCAAACAGATGGAAATTGGTGATTTCATCTAACGCTTGCATTTTTGTGTGTACAGTGCCTTGCGAAAGTATTCATACCCCTTCATTTTTTTCATGTTTTGTTATGTTGCTGCCTTATGTTAAACTGCTTTAAATTACTTTTTTTCCACATCAATCTACAGTCCATACACCATACTGACAAAGCAAAAACAGAATTGTCACAACTTCGTACATTTATTAAAATTAAAAAAAAAACTGAAATAAGTACGTTGCATAAGCATTCATACCCTTAGCTAAATATTTTGCTGAAGCACCTCTACAGTCTCAAGTCTTTTTTGTTTGATGCGACAAGCTTTGCTCATCAGCATTTGGCAATTATCTGCCATTCTTCTCCTCATCTTTTCACCTCTCAAGCTCTGTCAGGTTGGATGGGGAAATATTTGTTATATTTGTTACAAGTTCTCCAGAAATATTTGACTGGGTTCAATCCCAGGCCGTGGCTAGGCCACTCAAGGACATTCCCAGAGTTGTCTATAAGTCACTCTTGCTGTGTGCTTAGGATCATTGTCCTGTTGGAAGGTGATCCTTCTGCTCAGTCTGAGGTTCTGAACACTCTGGACTAGGTTTTCATTAAGGCTGTCTCTATATTTTGGTGCATCGAGCTTTTCTTCTACTCTGATGAGTCCCTCGGTCCCTGCCACTGAAAAACAGCCCCACAGCATGAGGCTGCCAGCACACTTTACTTTTGGGGTGGTACTCTTCAGGTGAAGAGCAGAGCTGGTTTCCTTCAAACATGACGCTTGGAATTGAGGTTCATCAGTCCAGAGACTCTTGTTTCTCACAGTCTGGGGGTCTTTTAGGTGCTTTTTTTTGCAAATTCTAAGTGTGTTTTCATGTGTCTTCACTGAAGAGAGGATTGAGTTTGGCCACAAAAAATAGTCGCAAAAATAATTCGCAAGGCACTGTAATATGCATCAGATATGCGGTAAGCGGACACTGGCTGTGCTGTTTGAGGCTGATACAATGCTAATGTAATGTTGCTATTTTTTTACATCTTTGTATACTCTCTATCGCCCACAAACAGATTTATTGTGAAATTGTAAAGAAGTTTTATTCTCAAGGAAGATCTGAGTTTTACCTGTTTTTAAGAGCTGGCCTAACACACATTTCTGTTTTCTGTGTTTGTGAAATGCAGGTGGGAGATGCAGGATGATGCTGCACTAGAGGACGAAGAGAAGATTTGAGTGGATCAGTTAAAGAAAACATACTTCGACAAGCCAAGAAACTTAGCAAAGGCCCAGTGACTATTTAACAGGAAAACCAAATGGCCATTGTAAAAAGTGTGTGTGGCTGCTAAGAAGCTTGTTAACACTGATGTGCTGTGGATGTGAAATTACAGTTGCAGATAGGTGGGAGATGCAGGATGATGCTGCACTAGAGGACGAAGAGAAGATTTGAGTGGATCAGTTAAAGAAAACATACTTCGACAAAAGCCAAGAAACTTAGCAAAGGCCCAGTGACTATTTAACAGGAAAACCAAATGGCCATTGTAAAAAGTGTGTGTGGCTGCTAAGAAGCTTGTTAACACTGATGTGCTGTGGATGTGAAATTACAGTTGCAGAGGAGTAATAAACAAAAACAACATTGTGAACTAATAAAATCACAAGGTTTTGATGAAATATGACTCCACTCTGTATTGGATGGATGCTAAACTGAAAACTGTACTCCACTGATCTGTTGAACAAATGATAATATAACAGTTATGAGGAAATCGATTTTGGAGAGTTACTTGCTGGAAGGGGAAAATAGTAAATACAGAAAGTACTCTTTGGTTTCAGTCAGTCAGTGAATATAGAATAATAATAAAAACAATGCATGCATAAAATAATACATGCATAACATGATTATTGGAAAGAGATTTTTAACAACTCTTAATTAATCCTGGAAACCTTGTGGACTGTTAAATGAGAAGTCCAGAAGTGGTGATTTTCCACTTCACAGGTCCAAACAAATTAAATAAAAATAAGTAAACAAGTTCAAAAATGTCAGTTTGTTTCAACCATTGTTATTTTACTATCATTGAGATACTATTATAGTTTTTAATTCATATTTTGAATTGGCTTTTTTTATTTCTTGTTTCTTAAAACTAAAAGTTTTGATAGTTGTTTTAGTAATGTTGTTGTGCTTCTGACAATTTTCCTATTTTTAAAAGGGCTATATAGTTTCTATTCATTTTCAGTTCTAGTTATTTTAGTACATCAAGATAAATTGAATGTTGCCGCACAGATGATTAAAAAAAAGAAAACAAAATCCTCATGTGGAGTTTATAAATGTATGTGTTATTATATTTATTACTGTTTTAGTTTTTGTTTAAGTCTGCAGTTCATTCACACTGAAACATACACTAAATGCGTGTGATCATTCATTCATTCCTTCACAAAGACGTGATCTTTTCTTTCAGGAGATTTAAACTGTATTTGAACATGCATCGTACAAAAAAAAAGGTATATAGAAAACATCGCCAGCTGAAGCTTATTAAGTATTATTGCAATGAAAGCGTGTGTGTATGTATGTGCGCAATGACAGCTCTTCTGTGTCTGAGTGAAACGCGGCGCTGTCTGTTTAAATCCAGCCAATCAGCTGGCGCGTGTGTAAAACGCTTCCGTTTCCGAGGAGACGGAAGCGTGTCTTCCTGTTTGGCAGAAGGAGGAAGCAGGATGTGTGAAATCTCACATGTGCTTGTTGTTATGGTACGTGAGCGGAGCGACATGCATGCAAATCCATATTTACCTCTCCCACTGTCTTCATCTAGCTCTTCTGCACGGTGACCAGTTTCGCTGCTTGAAATAGCTGTGCTTTGTGAAGTTATTGTCCCATCTGTCTGATGAGTAGTGCTTTATAAACATTGGCTGGGGTCCACGCAGGGACTCTTTTACTATGTTTACATGCTCCGATCATGTCGAAAACGGCAGATCGCTGCTTTTACTGTGTTTCTCTGAATGCAGACACTGCGATTCAGGTGCATGTGAGTCTCTCAGTTCAGCACGCTTGGTTTTAGAGCTGAATCAAGCTGTTAGCTTAATGCTAGTTACCACCATAAAGACCATCAAAGTGCACTGGAAGTAAACTACGATTAGATTCAACACAACGACTTTTAGGTTTGACTGCTTCCACACGAACAGAACTCAGCGTTACAGTCAGAGCCGTAGCATTAGAAGCTAGAAACTCTAGAAGCTACGTTCCCCAAGTCAACACATTCACTGTCAATATTTCTGTAATTGTAAAAGTCAGTATATAATCAAATTATTATTATTGATCATTTGCACTACTCAAAATTGCTGTCTGTCAGAAAAAAGTCTGTCACAGAACAAGTGTGCATTGTCCCAAAACATTATGATTATTATTGACACTATTAATATTATTGACACATGATTTAACTGATATATGTTAAGCATAATATGTTGTAATCATGTTTTAATGTTTTGTAATTTAATTACAAAAGTTGTTTAGAAACCGTATCTATGATGTTATTTGAATGATTTGTAACACCTCTGCAGCAGTTTGACAATCAGTCTAATGTTTGAAATATTTATTATATTATTACTGCTTTATAGTTGCTGTAAATATGACATAATTTCTACAATGCATTAATAGACATTTCTATAATGCATTATATGCATTCATACTAATGAATTTACAGGCAAGGCAAATGTTTTTTGATTGTGTTGTGACAGTAAAGGTCATAGCATTAGAAGCTTGTTGGTTAGTAATTTTTATTTATTCTTGATCAGAGCGACGTGCAGTAATATTTCTGTAGCGGTGTGTCCATGCCTATCAGAGCCAGCATCTTCCTCTTCTGTTTAGTTCGGATAACTATGGCCCAGCTCTTGGCACAAGAAGAAAAAGAAAAAACGACTGCACTAAAAGGTAAAGCCACATTGTGCGTGAATACATGCATATGTATAAAAATATAAATTAAATTATGTGGGGGGTGGGGGGGGGGTTGTGTGCGCTTATTGAGTATTTATTTATTTGATTGTTTGTATATTAATTTGTTTTTTAGATTTATTGTCCAGGATCGATTTAGACGAGCTGATGAAAAAAGACGAGCCTCCACTGAACTTTCCTGAAACTCTGGATGGGTTTGAATATGCCTTCAATGAACGTAAGACCTTTTGCTTGTCTTTACTCTAAACATTTTTAGACACAGTAAACTATTTCACTCTATGACATACATGCCAGCTAGACCATCAAATAGCGTTTGGCCTTGTACTTTAATAACATGATTTCGTAACTTGTCTGTGGTTATGAAGGTCTTTAATGCATTAGAAGTGTGCGGAGGGTTGCATTGGATATTGACAGCAGGCAGCAGGCTGTGATAGCGCTGTCTGTTTCAGAGTCTCTGGAGTCTGTGGCAGCTGAATGGACAAGTTGTGCATGCTATGGGCTGTCAGTGGCTTACTCAGCCTTGTGCTCTGTTTGACGGCTAGATTTGCATAACCTTGCTCCTCTCTCTAAAACGCCTCCTGTTAGTGTCTGGAATACCTTATATCAGTCTCCCAGTGAAGAGTATCACTTTTATTCGATTTTATAAGAAAGTTTCACTTTGTAATTTCTTTTCTCACTTTCTGAGATGAATGTAAAATGGCTATTGAGCCCAAGTATAGTCTTGAACATTACATTTTTAATGTAGGGATTATGTCGATTTGCTCAAATAGAATACAGAATAGGGTCTAAAGTCAACCAATGGGGTGCAGCGCATTTAGAAAATGTTAATCGTTAAACTAAACTTGATATGAGCCAAATGCAGATTTATGTAAATGCGTAAATATAGTTTAAGTCCTTGATTTGAGTGATTTGAGTTATTTTCTAGCAATAATCATTCAAATCGGATACAAAAGTTAACTAATGGGTGCATAGCCTTTAGAAAATGTTATTGGTTAAAGTGAATATTATATGAGACAAATACCAATTGGACATGTAAATATAGTTTCAAACCTTGATTTGAGTGATGTAATAATTATTAAACATCAAAAATTCGATTTTTTTTAATTAAATTATTAATTATGTAATTATTTATAAGTAAATTTAAATAAGATTACTTTCAGTTTTTGCCTAAATGAAGTTTTCATTCACTAGGGGTAGTTGTTTTGTGGTTATTGATAAATATTTACCATAAATGAAAGTCAAATATTAGTTTAATTTTAATAATTTCATTTCATTAACATTGGTAACAGGGTTGAGAAGTAGAGCTTCACAAATGTTGTGATTATATAAAAATTCTGACATTATGATTTTGATTGTTGAATACAGTTGAGAAGGTCAAGACCAGAAAAGAATCATTTTAAGGCGAGGATATGTCATTTGCCATGTAAAAATAAAAAAAACTCTTGTTCTTTTTTTATTATTTTTTTCACACAAATCCATGTGGCATGATGACTTCATCCCAGTCTGCCTTCAGCTCGTTCATTACTGGAAATCCAAGGCTATGTATACCTCATTAAGCTAAAAATCGAGAAAGCATGCTAATTATGCCAGGTTAAAGCAGGGAGAATAAGTTGAAGGGGGGTATTCCTCAGAGAGCCTGTGTTATGAAGACGATGGAGCTGAACTTCCACTGCATGTTGGTTTCATTAGATCCCCTCTTCCTTCTGTTAGGCACTTCTGGTAGTAGTGTTTCTCTTCACCCCTTTGTGAATGCATAATTGATTTTTAAAGGTACTAGCGCATGCTACGTCTCTCACTCCCTCTCTCTCTTGCTCTCTTTCCTTCCACTGACTCACTTTCTCTAACACTCTTTCCCATCCTATCTCAAAGGAGCGGTCATGCTTTCAGAGTTCATTGTTGATATACGGCCTTTTAGTGGTACATGTTGTTGAACAGCTAACGATGAAAGCGGATAGTGTAATACTCTCTGAGTTAGCCATGTTGGATTTATCGCTTGCTAACTGTGCAAAAATTGCCGGAGCTTTGAGAATGAGGGGAATGAAAGTGCTTATGCAATCTTTTATCTTCAAAGCTGTTTTTCTTTTTGTGGAGCCATGCGCTAGGGTAATTGCAAACGTATGACGCCCCAAGGCTATTTGGGTTAAGTGTGTATGCTTTGAATATTTTAACTTCACGCATTGGCAATCAGAGAGGTCACTGTTAGATTTAACACTGGTTTTAGGCTTCATTATGCCTCTGTGTCAACAGTAAAATAGATGGGTCTATCTTTCTTAAAAGTCCTTTCAGAAATGTTAGCAACCACTCTCTCTGTTTATGTTATTCAGTGTTGTATTGTTTGGTGGAATAGAATTGTATTACTAGGAATGTTTGGTGCCCTCTAATTCCTTACAAAAAAAATTAATTATTTTGTGGTACTGGTGCAGTGATGATATTGGGTGGTACAATATACCATATATCTAATATACAGTACCATTCATAAGTTTGGAGTATGTAAGATTTCTTTTCTTTTCTTTATTTTTAAGTAAATGAATACTTTTACTCTGCAAGGATGCATTAAGTTGATAAAAAGTGTAAATACATTATTGTTACAAAAGATTTCAATTTCAGTTAAATGCTGTTCTTTCTGTTAATCAAATAATCATGTAACATGTATCATGGTTTCCACAAAGATAATAAGCAGCACAGTTGTTTTTAACATGGATAATAATAACCAAATCATCAACTCAGCATATTAGAATGACTTTTGAAGAATAATGTGACACTACTTTTATGTTGGAAAACATTCATGTCTTGTTGGCTCACAAAGGCTTTGGCTTCATGCCATCCCTCGCACTCCACTTCAAGATACTCTGCACTAATATTGTCCTTAATATTCCCTTCGTCTGCAGTTGAAGTAGAACTGTGAAAAAAATGTTATTGGGAGGTTTTAGGTAATAAAATGAATAGAGTATGGTCTCAGACAAAAGCAGGAAATGCATATAGCAGAATAAATGTGGGCTGTTTTTCTTAATGAGTTACAAACTGTTTGTTTATGGAAGACCTCCTACACAAACCAAATGTAGGTATTCTGAAGCTTTTAAAGACATCACTTTTTATGATTTCATTACAAAGTTGTATAGTTGTGTATATTTTTTTTATTTTCTGCAGATGGTCAGTTGAGACACATACACACAGGGGAGCCGTTTGTCTTCAACTATAAAGAGGACCTGCATAGATGGAACCAGAAAAGATATGAAGCATTGGGAGAGGTAATGTCGATCATTTAAAAACATTTTATATAAAAAGGTGATATTGTGTTATATTCATAGATCAGTTTGTGAAATTATATATGCATTAATTCAATAGCACATAACATATTTGAGTATTGATTTATTTATTTATTTTATGCTCTGTAAGGTTTTTTTATTTTTTTTTTTAAAGAAATTAGTATTATTTTTAATTCAGCAAGGATGCATTACATTTACCAAAAGGGATATTTTTAATGTATATATATATATATATATACATTTTAGCTCAGTGGTGTATTGATATTTGAGTAGCCCGTTGTTTTTGTTATTCAAGTCATATGAATTTTCAACATTTTCAGGTGAGAACGTGGTCTTTCTGATACATTATAGACCATCTTTTATCTTTTTTTTGGTTGTGGTGTTTTGTCTGAGTGAGCTCTGTGCTCTGATTTACATTACTCTCACTGTTCAACACCTTCACGCTTTACCAACCACCACTCCTTCCAAACCCCTTCCACTGTCGCGTTCCGGGGCTGTGTGCATGTTATAAGCTTTAAGAGTGTTGATTGTTCATATTTTGATGGTTTATTAGACTGTGTGTGTACTTTTGTGTGCCTTCAGGAAAGTTTCTTTTTCTGCTGTAGCCTGCATGTGGCTTTGAAAGTTCAAATGCAGTTCACTGAGTCTTAAGTTAATTTGTGCACACTATTATCTTTGTTCATTTACATCTGTATTCTTTGGCTTTATTTGTAGTGCATATTCGTTTGATGTTCAAAGGAAAGAGATTGACTCTTTTAGGATTATGTGAGCGTTTTATTTCTGGTCTAGGTATGATCCTATGAGAAATGGCCCTTTAAGAACAAAACGAAACACTTCTCCCCTATTCCCTAATATCATTGCATATCTGTTTATGTGGCTAAAAACATAAAGCAAAAGTTTCGGAGCAGAACAGTGGGTGACCAGATTTCATGAACTTCTCTTGAGTGAATTCAAAATAGAGGAAGTGAAAGCAGGTTGGATTTTGTAATATTGTTTTGAATATTAAAGGATTCGGTTGAGCAGTATTGGTTGTTTTTGGGATGTATGTGTGCAATATAGATGCATGTGATATCAAATCACTGGTGTGGCACATGATATTAAAGTATGGTTTGTGGTAGCCTGCATTCATTAAACAGGCTAGAAAGAAAATAGTAATACCTTAGCCCTTAAGTCATGTCTAGCTACTCTGCAAAAATAGATCTGAGGTACAAAACCATGCCAGTGATGTTTATTGTTCTAAAGTTCAAGCTTTACATACAAGTGCAGAAAGTACTTTTACACTGGTCTTGTTAAAACACTTGAAATGGAGGCCAGAAAAAAAACAACAACATCAACTGTATTTTCTTTTCATGGTATTGTTTTAGTACCATATAAATACCATGGTTTCTAAATATGTTACCATAATATATAAAAATAAATAAAATATTAATAATTTAAACAAAATTAGACCTGTATCTCTCTTAGAATGCTCGTTTAGTTTTTTCTACATGGTAAAGAAATGGAGTAAAAAGTAAAAGTAAAAAATGCAGTGATTGATTAGTTTGAGAATACATTCAGCTACCAGTGAGAATGTAGTACTCTCAGCTCTGTTAAACATACATCACCATATCTGAATCTATCCAAAGGATTTTTGTTTTTTCCCCCTGCAATCAGCACAGAAGAATGTGACAAAAGTGTGTGAATTCAGTGCGGTTCTAGCCATAATGCATGCAGAGGCCCGATTCAGCTGAAAACTTGATTTCTTGCTCTGACCATCTCTGTCTTGTGTCTGTGAATGCCACTATTGGTGGTGTGTGTCCCCTGTGTTCCAGCGTTCTCAGATTTGAGAGTGTGAATGTGGGGTACAGAAGTGGGCGAGAGTCTTTGTGAGACTGGAGGTAGCACAGATGTCCAATTTGCACTTCAGCCAGGCCTGAATGAGCTGCTGGACCACAGGTTTACCCTGACAGAGAGAGAGAGACTCAGGCAAAAACATCTTTGCCCATAAGGTTTGATGATTATTAGTAACATGACTTGTATTGCCAAAGAAGTGAGAAATAAGGAAAATTTTTAGTAAACTATTAATTCAACTAAATTGAATGACAAATTATTATCCATTTAAAATTCATATATTTGGTAGTTGCGTGTCAAATGTGTAAGGGTAAACTGTGTCAGGGACATACCTAATAGCTATAGTGAGTTTTATATCCAAATCCAGAAAGTAATATTACATTGGTCTTGTTGAAAAATATGAAACGGAGGCCAGATTTCTTCAAATAATGCAAGGAAGCTCTGGCAAAGAGAAACCCACCTTTCAAAGAAAACGATCAAGGATTTTCCCCACAAAATAACGCATTGAAGAAGTTTCCTCGCAAAAAAGTTGGTGAAGTACAAGGAGTAACATTTCATATTTCCCTGCAACCATTATGGTTGAAGTTTGGCATACTAATGTCTTAGTTTATTCAGTCCAATAGTTAATTTTATTTTTGCATTTCCCATCAAGGAAATATAGGAGACATTAGGCATAGAATGAATTATAATTAGGCAAGTGATAGTTCATCCAAAAAAGAAATTTCTGTCATCATTCTCACCCTCATGTTTTAGTTTTTTTCTCTGGAGCACAAAAAGAAGATATTTTGGGACGTTGCAGTCCGAACAGCAATGGACCTCATTGCCTTTTGAATGAAATATGTTAATAGCAATGTATAATCCTTAAAATTCATATTGTTTATTATGCATCTTGGATTCAATCAATCATCTAATTAGGTGTAGAAATGATTTAAGAATTGGTTCCAAACACTCTCTCTGAACATGCAATACCTGTGTATTGCAGCTTGGTTTCAAATGCTCTACTGCAGTTCTCCAGCATCTTTGAATGCAATCTGCACACACAACTGAAACTCAGGGTCATTCACTATCACTTCATCATCTATTTGTATTGGCCAACTTCTCTGCTGTTCTCCTTCTCTCTCTTCATATCACGGTGGGATCATCATTAGGGGGTGTGCAGACACACGCATGCAGAAGTGTGAGATCATTGGCTGGTTTGCATCACTGAACACTGGCAAGTGGTTTGCCTTAGAGGGGTGTGTGTCTGTATCACCATGTTAGCTGGGGAGGAGGGGGATGGCATGGGGGGCTTCAGATGCTCTGCGCGCATATAATTAGGATTTTTTTTCTTTTAAAATTGTACACAAGCATTTCTTAATGTGTGTCTTTCCTATCATAGTGGCAGGTGTCTGTTGCCTTTTGTGAATGTGTGTCTCTCCCTCAATATATGCAATTGTTTTGTTTTGTGTGTTTACCTGGCTATTTTGCTGACCTCCCTGCCAGCACAATGCTGTTTATGCATTCACACTTTGTGTCTGACGGCGTGTGAGTTTGTGTGTGGGTGGCAGGTACTGTGTGGGACCATGTTGGTATGTTCGCAGTGGGCGGAGGGTCATGAACGTTACCTTATACACACACACACATACGGAGAGAGTGTGTGTGTGGAGGGCTGTAAGTGAATGTTCTCAGCGCTAGGTGACACAGTGTGGGCTCGACTCCAGATGGGAGAGCATTAAGCTGTTAATAAATGAGGATCTTTCTCTGCATCTGTGGAATGACAGACATACAGTATTCTAATGAAGAAGGGCTGCCCAGATGGCTTGATTTCATAGAAAATTTTGTTTTATACTGATTGGCTTTCATTTTATGCTGATTGGCTTTATACTGTGAGAGTGTGACATTGACTCAGAGGGAGTTTTATTTATTTATTATTATTATTATTTTTTACATTTAATTGAAAGGACAGTGACATATGAGGAGTTTAATAGGATTGGGAAGGGATGCAGGCTGGACTTTAACTTAACCTTTGGTGCATAACTTGTACTGCAACATTTGAGCTAAAAATGAGTGAAAGTCATGTTACTGTAAACGTTACATCTGTTTCATTATGTGAGGAAACACAAATACACTTCATGTCCTATACATAGACACACACACACACACTGCACAGGGACATTGCTGCTTGAGTGACTGCAGGCCCAAGCAACAGCACCAGTCATGCTTGTTTTGTTTTTATGTTAAGAACAGCTTTCCTGTAAAAGTAAAGCAAAATGGCTGCTGTTGATTTAGGAACCGGTGCTTCCTCAAAGGTCGACGCATTTGATGTTCCTCCACCAGCTGCAAGAGATAAAACCTGAATTTGTGTTTATAGAGACAACATGAAATCAATATTGTTATTCTAACTAAAACTATTACAAATTGTTTTCATTGATTGAAATAAAGCTAAAATAAAATGAAATATCAGTATTGGATGAAAAACTTAGAAATATTGACCTTGACAACTAACTGAAGTAAAATAAGTTGAAGCACTAAAATTACTAAAACTTAAATAAAAAGAAATTCAAGCTTTATAATTTCACCTTTAAATACTAATAAAAATGACAAAAGCCCATAAAATTGGACTTTCCTTCAGTGTATTTCATGGGTTTATTCTTAAAGAATATTATTCTCAAGTAAAGCATTTGGTAACACTTTACAATTAGGTTTCATTTGTTAACATTATCTATATTAGTTAATGTGAACAATATTTATAGCATTCATTTATCTTAGTTAATATTAAGTTAATTAAAACGTAAAGCTGTATCTGTTAACGTTAGTTAATGTACTGTGAACTAACATGAACATTTTTATTAACTAACATTAACAAAGATTGATAAATTCTATAAAATATATTGTGCATTATTAGTTCATGTTAGTTAATGCATTAACTAATGTTAACAAATGAGACCTTATTAACTATGATCCCTCTTTTAAAAAAGAGGGATCATATTACCCCTGTGTTAGCTTCACTTCACTGGTTACCTGTTAAATTCAGAGTTGATTTTAAGGTTTTAGTTTTAGTTTTTTAAGCACTTCATGGTCTTGCCCCAACTTACATTTCAGATCTTCTCCATTTCTATTCTCCTGTGAGAACGCTTAGATCGTCTTCCCAGAAGTTATTGATTGTCCCAAAATTTCGTTTAAAATCTAAAGGGAACAGAGCTTTTTCAGTTCTTGGTCCTACACTCTGGAACACTTTGCCTTTATCCATCAGATCATCCCCTACGTTATCTTCTTTTAAATCATCTCTTAAAACATCTTTTTTTTCTCAGGCTTTTGCTTAACTTGAAAATACTTTTCCTTTTTTCTTTGTTTGGTGATGTTTGCATTACTTATTGCATTATTTAATTATTTCAAATTTTATATTGTCTTAATGCCTTTGTTAGTTGATTTTTCTGATGTTTTGGTTGTGCAGCACCTTGGTCAGCACTTGTTGCTTTTAAGGTGCTATATAAATAAACTTGACCTTGACCTTATTGTAAAGTGTTACCAAGCATGTTATTTCTTAACTAGTTAGGCCTATTATATTATTTTCATTATCTAATAAAATCACAGCTAAAATCAAGTCTGAATCTTCCTGTTTTTTCCCAACTTTTATTCAGTGAAACGGGGAAAAATTAGGGATGGGACACAATTTTAGATATTGGGGTTTTAAAAAATGGGAGTTACATATCAGAATGGAGCGGAATCTCCATTTTTAGAGAAATAGCATATTAAGACATTTTGATTGAAAGATTATAAAGACTTTCAGCTTGAATCATTCACTTGAGTCATTTAGAAAAAGAAAAAAAAAATCGGGAATGTACAAGAAAATAAAAAGTCCAGAGATCAACGCTAAGGATTTTTTTCTACTGGCCCAGTCGGACCAGTGGTTCAAATTTTTACTTGCCCTGCCAACATTTTCACTGGCCCTGCCACAAAAAATAAAATAGTTGCTGTTATAATTGTTTTTGATCTGTTATCTTGTATTCTAATAATTAAGCTTATATGACACCAATATTTTAGATACCAAATACATTTTGCAATTCTCTATTTTAAATTTCTAGCCAAAAATAAACATAAATATAAAGTTTAAACATTAAAGACAAGTGACAGCCAGTAAATAAGAACAAATGAACAAATTACAAGTAATAGCACAATTAAATATAGGCCTATAGCACAAAAATAGGTTTTTATGTTTGTAGATGTTCAGGTACAGAAATTTAATAACATTTAATAATAAAATAACATTTGCATATTCTTAACTCTGTGTTGCACCTTGATCTTTCTTGCATTTTAATCATGAATTGAAAAAAGTGCAATGTTTGCCATGTATAATTTCAAAATCTGAAGCAAAAACAGAATAACCTGACTTTTAGCTTTGTGAAATTATGCTACATAAAACATCTGCACGAAACAGAAACAGCAGGTGGGCTGAATGAGACTTAGATTCACTCTCTGACAGCAGACAGCGCTTATGGTACAGTAATACAGCGTTTCCTTGGGTACAGCTGTAAACACAGCAACGCTGCGCGTATTAACACTAATTTAAATGCATCATATAGAGACAAAATGAAAAGAAAACGCCATTTCTGAAAACGGTCAGTTCCATTCCCCTCAGAAACACATTCATATAAAATTCAATATTTGGATTTTCTTCCTATATTTCGTGCATCGTGAACAGTGATCTTCTGCCTGCTACAGTATTTTCTCCTGTTTGTGTCCGTCTTCAGCATCTCTGGCCCCTATTAACGCCTGTTTACAGACTAAGTATAATAATAACGTAATATTTCCACACAAATGGCCATTGGGAAAATGGTTGCAGTGCAGTTTGTGTGCAAGCACGGAACAGAAGATAGTCTGAAATAAAACAAAAAATGTCCGGTACATCAGTGCATCTGTAACTTACTCCAGTGTATAAATTCAATATAGATTAATCATTGTTAAAGCTACAAAGTTACTTGCAAGGGCGGGTATTTTGATATACTTTTGTATTTGCCCGTTCAGGCGGCTCACGCGGCTGTCTGTGCGCTGTTCACACAGAACACAGCGCGCGAGTACTGAATCTAGTTGTCTTTCTCGCCCAGATGCTTTTTAATCGCTTGAATTTTTAAATTAACAAGTCTTAAAAACACATGCAAATGATAAGTCGTGACGACGCTGCAGTGGCCCGATCGGACAAGTGACAAAGCAGTCTACTGTCCTGAACGCCTTTCACGCTGGCCCCGGGCCATCGGGCAGTCCTTATTGTCGAGCCCTGTAGTCTTTTTTTCAGATCTTAATAGATTTTAAATGCTTGTGAATGTTGCTTCATGTTGTCTTTAATGGTTTGAATGACAGACAGATTAGTACTTCAATATGCTGGTTTATTAACATTACATCAGTTAATGGAATAAGTTTTTTTTTATTGTGAATTTAAGTTAAGTCTGTAAAACCTAAAATATTGCTACCATATTTTTATCGGTGAAATTCTGGCAACCACAGCTGCCGGTATTTTACCGTAAATGTCACAGATTTTTTTTTTACAGTGAAGAATCACACAGAAGCTTTATGGGACTATCACATGAAAGGCACCTACTTTCTTTCTCTGACAACAGCAAAAAGCTAAATATTAAAAAGAGGAACAAGAAAACAAGAAAAGGGGAGTCCAACCGAGCCGTTTCATTTCTCAACCCTCTCTTGTCATGAATCAGCATTCACATCTCCCTCTTTTCTCAACCTTGTGTTTGCGTGTTTCTGTTTTTGGGATTTGACTTTTCTTCATGTATTCTTTGTTCCTTCCTTTTAATCAGTTGGTAATTCCCCACTCTTCCCTGTGCTGTCACTCCATCAGTGTACCGTCCTCTCACTCACTGTCATTATCCAAACAGCGTTGAAGTCAACCATTCATTCTGTCCTGACTGAGTGAGTAGCTCTAAAAAACCCAGTCGGTCGACTGATCTGAAGTCAGCATACAGCGGCTAAGACAAACACATCTTGCAGTATTGATTACCCTTCACTGTCCAGAGTCCAGTCGGCTCATTATTCTGGGTCAGAGTGGGACCACCTGATAAGCACCTGTCCTCATTTTTCAATTCCCCCTGGGATTCCTATCATGCTAGAGGTCAAAGTTTCATATGACACTCCTCTTTTTTTTTCCCACGTGGAACACAAATGTCCCATCACCCAAGCGCTGAGGTCAGCCGGACGGGGTAGATTGAGCTCTAATACCTCCGCTGTGGGAGGTCTGTATATATATATTTTTTCCTTTTTTCTCTCGCTTTATCGCTTTCGCTGACTTATTCCGTTCATTAGGGGGCCCACGGCCCCCCTCCTCCTTGTTTGAAGAGGATTCTTGCCGCATGGGAGTTTACAAACAGATCAACTTTCTTAGACAACAGTGCACTTCATTAAGACCCTCAGCTGTGTGTGTCCACCTTATCGCTTGCCCACCCAGACGACATGCTTTGGTCAAGGCCACCGTGGCGTCTCTGCCTTTCTCTCGTCTATTTCTGCCTGTTCCTCCCACGCTCCCTCTTTTCTCAGCTGTGGCGTCGTGCGTGAGCTGGCAGAGGACGGTGTCTGTGGGGGGATTAGCGTGACCCCTCTGCTCTCATATGCTCTGTCTCCTCGGCGCCCCCCCTGCAGATCCCCCTGCTAAGGCTCTTCCTTCCTCTCTGATCCTCCAGATCCTGGCTGCCACATCAGAAGTCCATAAACAGACTCCCTCCTGGAGTCTGAGCCTGGAGCTGACCCTGTGTGGTCACCCATTGTCCTATCTGAGACCCATATCATTGGCAGATGAGACGTGGCTCCATTTATGTATCTTATATGGGGGACTCCAGCAGCGCGACATGTGGTTTAGTGTTTTGGAAGCTTAGAAGAAGATTGTATGGGATAGAATGGTGAAATAATGGTGAAATTATGCATTTAATGTTATAGGCCTCTTAGAAACCCAAACCTAAGTCTTACATTCCCACAGATTCTGTCCACAAATCTGTGGAATTCTACACAATAGTTTTAAAAGGATTTATATCATAATGAATCAGATTTCACTGTACTATTATATCATACTGTAAAACTCTACAATAAGGATGGCCTACTGACCTGAGAGGGGTGTGAATTTTCTATTCATTTAAAGAATCCTAAAAAAAAAGTTTCACTGTTTTTGTCAGTGATTAATGTACAATTTATTTTTATAAGGGAAAAATAGTGAAGAAAAGGTTCAACATTTAATGAAAGAGAAGTATCTTTCTAGCAAACGTAAGTGCATTCCTAAAAATATATATATTTTATTGTTTATTTATATATTTGTTCGTGCTGGGCCAAAAACTTGATAAAAATTAAATAACATTATAAGTGGACTTTAGAGAAAAAGGTAAAAAAAAATACCTTTTAGAAAATGTGTAATTATGACCCTTTTAAAACACGTATTGGTAGCTGGAAGAAATTTAACTTTTTCAGTTTCCGCTACAGTAGGAAAAGCCAAGGGGCAGGAATTTTGTGAATGCAGAGTGTTTGATTTTTTTTGCATCGTTTCCTATGGAATTCTCTGGCTGTGTATTCCGATCTACCATTAGCTTTGTTCCTCCAAAAAAAATTTTTTCATTCCAATTCAAATAAAAATCCCTCATTCACAGTTGGTGCAGTCTTTACTTGACAGCACTCCTCTGCAGTGGGTTTGTGTTACCCTCATCACGTTTAGAGGGGGAGGTGAGGAGCACTTGGCGTTCTTACCTGCAGGGTTTTCATTATCAGACTAATAAGACAATATAAATTATGTGACAGCACTGTGCTCTAATTACAATGACAGGCGATTGTGTGCTCCTCTCCATGTCAATTGATCTATAGGAGGGCAGCGAGGGTAAGCACTAATATTCCATATGATTATTTAGGATATTAACTGTGAGAATTGATTATGTCGGTATGTTGGCCTGAAGGAATTCCCTCAGAGACTGCTAGTGACATGCAGATAGTTTGAAATGTTGAGGTTCAGCCATTTTGATTGCATCACCTGTGAGGGATGTATGAAGGAATGAGTTATATGAACCTGACGTTCCCACCACTGAACATACGTTTTGTATGAATTCTGCTCACGGGGTGTTCTGTGAGTCTGGGGGCAAAAAGTTAAACCTGTGAAAATAATCTTGTCTGAATGCTGCACAAATAATGTATGAACTATTCAAAGTTGTTTTGTGAATAGAGAAAAGTAGCCCAGAGCTGCTCAGGGATTGTTTGGGGGGCATTTCTCAAGCTCTCAGTGATGTGTACAAACTACAAACACTGCATGAGTTCTAGAAAAGTCCAATTTCCTTGTCTCTTTTTTGTAAGATATGATGTTTTTGTAAATAAACATTAGTACAAATTAAAGTGGTCATAAGATGCTATATTCAAAGATCATTATTTTGTGTGTTAGGTGTAATAGAATGTTAGCATGCTTTAATGTTCATAAAGCACATTATTTTTTATAAGCAGAGAGCAGAGGATACTATTTTTGTTAACATAAATCCATATCTGCACCTGTGATCATAAGAACGACAATATGCGTTACTCTACACTTCACCAAACTCTGCATTTGAACAATAGCAAATAATAAAACACACTTACGGGCTCTGACTCAGAAGCTCCAGATTGTCCTAGCAAAGTTAGAATTGCCCCATTTTTTGGAAACAGCCTTTGTGCAAAGCCGACCCTTGTACTCTCCCAGGTTCAGGAAACGGTCTTCCGTAAAATGCACTGCACAAACTTGTACATTTGAGTTGTACTGTTCTGGAACAGTCTTGTAAATGAATCTTAATCACAGATTGCATCCACTTTCGGAAGGCCAAATAAAGTGGTTTTGCTTTTGCATAGAAACACAAAGTGTCTCCACGACATGGTGGCAACAACACTACTGCGATACCTGAAACCACGCCTTCTTTCTTTGCGTACAGTCATGGACAAAAGTTTTGGCAGTGACATAAATTTAGTGTTTTGTAAAATTTGGTGCTTCAGTATTTGTAGATTATTTCCCACGTTTCTATAGTATACTGAAAAACAATGATAAGCATACCATAAGTTTAAGGCTTTTATTGGAAAAATATATAATGAGTCAATATTTACATTTTGGTTTTGACCCTTGTTCTTCATAACCTCTGCAATTCGCTTTGGCATGCTGGATATTAGTTTCTGGGCCAAATCCTGACTGAAGGCGATCTATTCTTGCCTTATTAGTTCTCAGAGTTGATCACAATTTGTGGGCTTCTGCTTGTCCACTCGCTTTTTGAGGACTGACCACAGGTTCTCTATGGGATTGAGATCCGGGGAGTTGCCTGGCCACAGATCCAAAATTTCAATGTAATGATCTTCGAGCCACTTCTTTATCACTCTTGCTTTGTGACATGCTGCTCCATCATGCTGGAAAATGCACAGATCATCACAAAATTGCTCATGGATCGTTGGAAGAAGTCGCTCTTGCAGGGCGTTTTGATACCATTCTTTATTCATGGCAGTGTTTTTGGGCAGAATTATGAGCGAGCCCACTCCCTTGGTTGAAAAGCAACCCCACACATGGATGGTCTCAGGATGCTTCACTGTTGGCACAACACAGGACTCGTGGTAGCGTTCACCTTTTCTTCTCTGAACAATCGATTTTCCAGAAGTCTCAAACAGTCAGAAGGGAGCTTTATCAGAGAAAATAACTTTGCACCAGTCTTCTGCTGTCCAATCCTTGTACTTCCTGCAGATTTTCAGTCTGTCCTTGACGTTTTTCTTGGAGGGAAGTGGCTTCTTTGCTGCCCTTCTTGACACCAGGCCGTTGTCCAAAAGTCTTGGCCTCACTGTGCATGCAGATGCTCTCACACCAACCTGCTGCCATTGCTGAGCAAGCTCTGCTCTGGTGGTGACACGATTCCGTATCTGACTCCTCAGGAGGAGACGGTCCTGGTGCTTGCTGGACACTCTGGGACGTCCTGAAAACTTCTTCACTGCAGTTGAACCTCTCTCCTGGAAGTTCTTGATGATCCAGTAAATGGTTCTTTCAGGTGCAATATTCTTTGTAGGAATTTCCTTGCATGTGAGGCCATTTTGATGCAAAGCGATGATGGAGGTAGCCATTGCTAACAAGAACACAATGATTGAAAGTGCTTCTTCCCTCCTTTTATAGCAATCAGTCTGCTCTTACTATCTAATTAGTATGATAGTGATTTCACCTGACTAATACTCGTTCACATTTTCACATATGCTGCTGATATGATTAGTCAATTAATGGTAGCTGGTCATTTTGTGTCAGGATCAAAAAACTTTGCAAAACAAACTTTGCAAAACACAACATTTATGTCACTGCCAAAACTTTTGGCCATGACTATATATTTGGGTGCATTATGCAAATATTTAATGTTATTTCTTCTCTTCTCTTCTCTTCTCTTCTCTTCTCTTCTCTTCTCTTCTCTTCTCTTCTCTTCTCTTCTCTTCTCTTCTCTTCTCTTCTCTTCTCTTCTCTTCTCTTCTCTTCTCTTCTCTTCTCTTCTCTTCTCTTCTCCCTGTTCATTGAGAGAAGATAATATTAAAGCCATTATTTACATAATAAATGTGCTGTGATGTTGTAATTTTAAGATTGTTTGTGACTGAGATGAAGCAAGAGAGCAGCAGTCTGTTATTGTACAACAGTAGCAAAATTGCTTTTGAAGCTGAATATGTTGCACTTCAACCTCATACGTTGGATTTTCTTAACTTTGTCAACCGGTTCCACGTAACTGGGTTATGTTGCATTTAATTAACATAATTTATTTCGGTAAACTTAAGTTTATTGCATAATGTTAATTCAATGCCATTTAATTGAAATGAAAAAGTTTGAGGTTTTAATCCAAAACGATTAAGTTCAGTTATTCTAAAATTAATATCAAACAAAAATTAAAACAAGTAATCCAATTTAATTTATTAGTTTATTTAATGAATGCAAGGGCAATTTTTTACAAAAGTTGTCTGACAAGAACAATTTTCACAAAATCTTTGCTCTGTAAAGATTTGTATTGTTAGTCATAACATGGTTTTGTCACATCCATGGCATGCCCAAAGTAGTTGTTTATTATTATTATTAAAACAACTTTAATTCTTGTTAGCAGGTCCTCAACCCAAGCACATGCTCTACACTTCACCACAATGATAACCCCCAAAAACACTAAACCAGAAACTCTTTTAAATACAAACATAAAAGAACATGAAACATCTCCCAATTTTATCATCTGGATAAAAAAAATACATAAAATAACATTTTATTTCAACATTTACTCTCTCTATCCAGCCCTGTGCAAAGCATGATTGGAAGGCGAAATCCTGTTCCTAATTACACAACTAAAATCATTTATGTACTTTTAACTCAAATTAATTAAGTAAAGTGGTTGAAAAGAATTGTGTTGGATTAACTTAATTTACTTAAGTAAATTGAACAAGCATCAAATGTTATGTTTGGCCTACTTAATTGAAACATGTTCTTTCAAAACGAGCCAAAATGCAGCTGTTTCAAGTCAGTTTACCACAATGCAATTGTTTAAATGAGAAGCCTAATACAATGGTGTTAAATGAAAATGATTTTTTTAAATAAACTGAACTGAATAATTTGAGTATACTGTCTGTTTCCGCTGCCTACAGTATATATGGAAGATCTATAATTCCGGTATATTGTTTTTCCAACCGGTGATGTTAGCATGGACAATCCCCTCTCCATTGGCACATGATGAGGGAACATGTTGCACCCATTCACACGTCTTCTCTACAAGACCCCTCACCATCTTGTCGGACACATATCTGTGAGAGTGAACGGCTGCGGACCGTCTCGAACAGAACCCACGCACCCTTTCAAGACCCCCTCATTCTCTTCTCTCATATATCAAAAGAGAAGCACCTGAGGCACTGAAGCAATAATGTAGTATAAATGAAATTTCCTGCAAGGCTTATTGATGTCATTAAACACAAGCATATTGCACTTCAGAACCATTTTATTCTTCATCAGAGAGCTTGACATTTAGTGAATTAGGTACTGTTGAGCTGCCTGTATCTTCCTGCCATCACTGCCGTCGCCGCCTCCGTCACGGTCTGTAGAGATATGTCATCTCATTTAGGCCCGCTGACCGCTGACGAGCGCTAATATCCCTTTGCATTAGCTCATTTGAGCCTAATGTACTTTTGGTGTTTGTAATCAAATAAGCAATAGCTTAGGCTATGCCTTATGGCTTTAAATGAGTATGTAACCATTACGGTTGCATTATTACTCTATCTAAAGGTTTTGTTTTGAGTTTTTTCCTCCCCTCTGTGTCATGATTGTGGGTATGAATTCATATGCACATTTGTTCTATCGATTCTCAGCATATGAAGTCACAGATCATTTTTTGATTGGATTTTTATTATCCTATTAATATAATAAATTTGATCTTGTCTAAACCAGTGGTTCTCAAATGGTTTACTTCAGGAATTTAGGAGGTTTTACATTTGAACGTCAGTTGTGGACCCTACAGTACATAGTACTGGAATTGTTCATTGTGTAAAATGCAGAAATAGAGAGATTCACTTTATTAATTTATTAACTATAATTTAGTATTTATTATTAGTTGAGATGTGTTCAGATGTTGTTGCTTTTACAGACTTGACTTGTCTTTATACTTTATAATTTATAGTGTTTTTTTTTGAAAATGTCTTTATATTCGGTTTCATTTTCTTCAGACATTCTTCCTCATTTACTGCACAAAACAATGTCTACCAATTTGTTACCATTTAAATTGTATTTTATACATACAATCATATATATATATATATATATATATATAGCTACCAATTTGTTACCATTTAAGTTATACATACAATCATATATATATATATATATATATATATAGCTACCAATTTGTTACCATTTAAGTTATACATACAATCATATATATATACACACACACACACACACACACACACACACACACACACACAAATACTGAAATGAAATAAACTCTAATATACAC
>NW_015505714.1:544751-553110 GCF_001515645.1 Sinocyclocheilus grahami | reverse complement strand
TCTTCTCTTCTCTTCTCTTCTCTTCTCTTCTCCCTGTTCATTGAGAGAAGATAATATTAAAGCCATTATTTACATAATAAATGTGCTGTGATGTTGTAATTTTAAGATTGTTTGTGACTGAGATGAAGCAAGAGAGCAGCAGTCTGTTATTGTACAACAGTAGCAAAATTGCTTTTGAAGCTGAATATGTTGCACTTCAACCTCATACGTTGGATTTTCTTAACTTTGTCAACCGGTTCCACGTAACTGGGTTATGTTGCATTTAATTAACATAATTTATTTCGGTAAACTTAAGTTTATTGCATAATGTTAAATCAATGCCATTTAATTGAAATGAAAAAGTTTGAGGTTTTAATCCAAAACGATTAAGTTCAGTTATTCTAAAATTAATATCAAACAAAAATTAAAACAAGTAATCCAATTTAATTTATTAGTTTATTTAATGAATGCAAGGGCAATTTTTTACAAAAGTTGTCTGACAAGAACAATTTTCACAAAATCTTTGCTCTGTAAAGATTTGTATTGTTAGTCATAACATGGTTTTGTCACATCCATGGCATGCCCAAAGTAGTTGTTTATTATTATTATTAAAACAACTTTAATTCTTGTTAGCAGGTCCTCAACCCAAGCACATGCTCTACACTTCACCACAATGATAACCCCCAAAAACACTAAACCAGAAACTCTTTTAAATACAAACATAAAAGAACATGAAACATCTCCCAATTTTATCATCTGGATAAAAAAAATGCATAAAATAACATTTTATTTCAACATTTACTCTCTCTATCCAGCCCTGTGCAAAGCATGATTGGAAGGCGAAATCCTGTTCCTAATTACACAACTAAAATCATTTATGTACTTTTAACTCAAATTAATTAAGTAAAGTGGTTGAAAAGAATTGTGTTGGATTAACTTAATTTACTTAAGTAAATTGAACAAGCATCAAATGTTATGTTTGGCCTAGTTAATTGAAACATGTTCTCTCAAAACGAGCCAAAATGCAGCTGTTTCAAGTCAGTTTACCACAATGCAATTGTTTAAATGAGAAGCCTAATACAATGGTGTTAAATGAAAATGATTTTTTTAAATAAACTGAACTGAATAATTTGAGTATACTGTCTGTTTCCGCTGCCTACAGTATATATGGAAGATCTATAATTCCGGTATATTGTTTTTCCAACCGGTGATGTTAGCATGGACAATCCCCTCTCCATTGGCACATGATGAGGGAACATGTTGCACGCATTCACGCGTTTTATCTACAAGACCCCTCGCCATCTTGTCGGACACGTATACTCAATCATCTGTGAGAGTGAATGGCCGTGGACCGTCTGGAACAGAACCCACGCACCCTTTCAAGACCCCCTCATTCTCTTCTCTCATATATCAAAAGAGAAGCACCTGAGGCACTGAAGCAATAATGTAGTATAAATGAAATTTCCTGCAAGGCTTATTGATGTCATTAAACACAAGCATATTGCACTTCAGAACCATTTTATTCTTCATCAGAGAGCTTGACATTTAGTGAATTAGGTACTGTTGAGCTGCCTGTATCTTCCTGCCATCACTGCCGTCGCCGCCTCCGTCACGGTCTGTAGAGATATGTCATCTCATTTAGGCCCGCTGACCGCTGACGAGCGCTAATATCCCTTTGCATTAGCTCATTTGAGCCTAATGTACTTTTGGTGTTGGTAATCAAATAAGCAATAGCTTAGGCTATGCCTTATGGCTTTAAATGAGTATGTAACCATTACGAGTGCATTATTACTCTATCTTCCCCCCCCCCCCCCCCAATTCATATGCATATTTGTTGTATTGATTATCTGCATATGAAGCCACAGATCATAGTTTGATTGGATCTTTAGAATCCTATTAATATATTAAAATTTGATCTAGTCTAGGCTTACTTCAGGACTTCAGATTGTACATTGAACATTTTTGTCAACCCTACATAGTACTGGAATTGTTCATTGCGCAAAATATACAGAGTTTAAACTTGGAAGTGTATTAACTAATGTTTGATCATTTTTAGTTGAGATGTGTTCAGATGTTGTAGCTTTTAGAATTAGATTTTTAATTTATAGTGAGTTTTTTGTTTGAATATGTCCTTATATTCAGTTTCATTTTCTTCAGGCAGGCATTTGCTGCACAAAACAGAATACATCAAAAGAATGTGCTACCACTTTGTTACCATTTAAATTGTATTTTGTATATACTATATACACGTGTGTGTGTGTGTGTGTGTGTGTGTGTGTACAGTGGGTACGGAAAGTATTCAGACCCCCTTAAATTTTTCACTCTTTGTTATATTGCAGCCATTTGCTAAAATCATTTAAGTTAATTTTTTTCCCTCATTAATGTACACACAGCACCCCATATTGGTTTTTTTTTTCCAACCGAAGTTAAAGTACATTTTAGTTTCAAACCAAATAGAAGTGCAGGTCATTTTTGCAAGTTAGTTTGAAAGACTTATAAGGATGTCTCTCTTGTCTCCTGTAGATCATTACAAAGTATGTTTATGAATGCCTGGAAAACGACTGCAACCTGAAGAAGGAGATCCTCCCCGTATGTAATGTATTTTTTTCCCTCCTTAATACTTTAGATGCCCACAATTTGAATCTAAACAGAATTATTGTGAAAACTGATACAGTTGTGCTTGGCATCCTATAAGATTACAATGGCCTATATTGCGTGAAAACGAAGTTTTAGAATGATATTCTTCAACACTTCTCAACTCTCCAGGAGAAAATTAAATTTGTTCTGATGGGAAAATTGTGTACGCTCAAGGAGATTCCTAAGGTGTGGTCACTGCATTCATATGAGCAATAATGTTATGATTTCTAGTACACTTTTTAAGAGGCATATCATTAAACTACACATCATTTTTGATAGCGGGTGTGTGCGCTTGGTAGTCATAGAATTTATGTCCTTTTAAAAGCACTGTAAATTACTCTCCATAAATCACCTGAACAATGCTGGCACAGGCTTTTATGAGCTGTTTTATATTGTGGAGAGAACCAAATGATGTTCTTGGACTCTGTATTGTCTTTCAGAGAGTTTCATGGGCAAAGCTGTCTGTGACCAACTGCATTTAGTGCTTAATCCATTTATCAAAGTCCATTTTAGACACAAAATGCATTGTTATTTTCAATCGTATGACTTTATGCTCATCTTAGAGTTTGCCACAAAACTTATCCCCACACAGGAAGCATACACCATGTAAATGTCAAGACGGATTTGATGCAGTGTAATGAAGTCATCAGACGCAGTGTAGCTCAGCATTGAGCGCCGTTCATTCGAAATGATTCCAGTCTCTGACTGCAATCAGCTGGTTCTGAGAGTGTCCTGCCCCACTTTAATAATACTAAATATAGTTGTTGACACACATCAGGGGATTGAGGAGCTGCACAAAAAACAAAATCAGTTCGAGGTTCACGAAGTTTGCCAAGTTCGACTAAATGATGATGGATGTTAGGTTTCTAATTTACTCCTGGCCTATGAATTCACAGCATTTTGGAATGTAGTGTGAACTCTGTGCCCTAAGTATGTTCAATAATATAAGGGTGAAATTTCCAAACTGAATATTTAATTTGCCGTAATCTTGTAACCTGCTGTAATTGGTGACTGGCATCTCAGTTTGATACTGATTGTAATATTTATATTCCTTCAGGTCGATTCGACTGTGGATGAACCGAAAAGCTTTATTTACATGAGCGAGGATGCCCTCACTAACCCAGAGAAGATCATGGTTCTCATCCAGGGCAGTGGAGTGGTGAGGGCAGGCCAGTGGGCTCGACGCCTCATCATTAATGAAGACCTCAACAGTGGGACACAGATACCCTTCATTAACCGTGCCAAAGAGGTGGGTTTTATTTTGTTTTTAAGGTTTTATTTTTTGTTTCGCAAAGGAAGTGTTTAAGTATGATTTATGTTACTTTCACTATTCGTTGTAAAAATAGTTAATTACTTATGGGTTGTATTGGGTGTGTATATAGTCTATTTATCCAGGCCAGCTTGTTCTGAGATCATTTGCCGACTCTATATTCCAATTCCAGCAAAAGTGTTTATTAATTTACAGGTCTTCTATATACACTATCGTTCAAAAATTTAAAATAAATAGCTAAATAAATAAATACATATTTTTAAAGTAATATTTCAGAAAATGTAATTTTAATACAGTAAAAACAGTAGTATTGTGAAATATTATTACAATTTATAAGAACTGTTTTCTATTTTAATTAGGGCTGGCAAGCGATTAAAATTTTTAATCTAATTAATTTCATGATGTGGCAATTAATTAATCTAATCTAAATTTGGCTAAAAATTACTCCCAAAAAGATAATTTAAAGTCATTGTTGTGTAAAGCATCAAACAGACGTTACAAAATGTAGCTTCAGCAAGAAATATTTTGTTTGATAAAATTTATTACATATATTTTTTTGGATCATGAGGGTGAGTAAATGATGACACAATTGTCATTTTTCGGTGGGTGAATTATACCTTTAATAATTTATTTTATTATTATTACTATGGAAATATGAAATTATTTCTTTAATGAAATGATACTCTATATAATAAACTAAAACTGCCAGTAGGTGGTGGTAAATATATTAATGATTAAGTCATCGAGTCATTTATTCATTTGATTCATACTAATGGCTACGTAAATAGTTCTTTATGAATGGTCCATTGAATCATTAGGCTTGTTCAACATGAAGCGGATCGTCACCATCAGACCGATCGGTGTGTGTCATCAAAGTACCGCGTGACAAGTACTTTGATGTCATACACCGATCGATCTGTGCAGCGCCGCTTAAAATCCAACGCGCCTATGGCCAATGGTTCAATGCGCCAAACGGTTCACCCAATTAGTTCAAAACGTGCATTAAGAAATGAAATGCCACTTTGTGTTGCTTGGAGACAGTTCTGCTTTGTCTTTATATTTTCGTTGGCAAAATTGAGCAAAACGGACAACATTGTCTAAAATAACACTATATTAACTTATTACTTACTGAACTCTTGTATAAGATCAGTGTCACATTTGCACTCGTGTGATATTGATATGATGTAAATATGAGACAAAAACTCAAACGGGGCATTTTTTTCCCCCATATCTTGAATTTTAGGGACATTTTAATTAGGCTACGTTCTCTAGGCTCCATCACGCAGTGCGTTGTTGCCCTGCCTCATATTTGTAATTAATCAGCTGTATGAAATGTCAGATAACCCACATAGGTCTGGGGCGCAGGGCAAGTGCGTTAAATGCGTTAATAATTTTAACGTGTTATTTTTCACCGTTATTAATTAATCTAATTAACGCGTTAAATTACCAGCCCTAATTTTAATATATTTTAAAATAATCCTGTGATGGCTAAGCTGAATTTTCATCAGCCATTACTCCGGTCTCCAGTGTCACATGATCCTTCAGAAATCATTCTGATGCTGATTTGATGATCAAAAATCATTTCAATTATTACACTTTTTAAAACAATTATTACACTTTTTTTCAACATTGATAATAAAAAATACCTAATAATTGGGCACCAATAATAATTGATGATAACTGAGCATGAAATCGGCATTATAATGATTTCTGGATGACCATGTGACACTGAAGACTGCAGTAATGGCCATCACAGGAATAAATTACATTTTAAAATATAATAAAATTCAATGTATGGTATATTTTTTGATTTGTAGTATTTATTTAAATATCTGAACTACAGGCCTGACTGGGCCAGTAGATTGTTCAGTAGCAATGAAAGTATTATCACATGCCTGTAGTCTGAGCAACTGCTGTATCTATCTCTATTTTCTCCTCTGTATCTCTCTTTACTCTCTCCAATCCATAGATATTTATTTACCCAGCAAAAGGAGCTGTTTTGCTGTTACGTGTGTACTGTAAACTGTAATTTAGATTTTCATTTATTTTCTCTGTCGGAGGATGTATCCCCGAGTGGAGTTATTTCCATCCATCGCGGCTAGTCGTTTGTCACGCCGCCCGCCGCTACCTGTGTAATTTCATCGGCCCGTGCGTTCAAATTGACTTAAGGGAGATCTCCCTCGCTCTTCCATCTAAATGTCATAAAACACACACACACTCCCACACTGATGTCTGCAGGCAAAGTCACTTTTCGTACAGCGCCAGGAAAAGACTGACGGGGAAGGCGAGTTTGCTTGTCTGTGTGTTTGAGAGACCGTAAGGTGGCTTATTGCATTTGCGAAGAGGTGCTTTCTGGGGGTGTACTGCAGTGGGTTGGACGGAAAGAATGCACGGTGTGTTCTGCCGACCATTTATCATACTAAATAATGACCCCAGCTTTGCTGTGACATCATCATAATAGCATTTACAGGAAGAGAGATTCCAGACTTTGTTGCATGTATATCAGTATGACAGAGGGAATGTGGCTGTCACTTTGCAATATCTGTATTGCTGAGGGGGTGCAGATGCACTGTCTGATTCTTCAAGTGACGGCTCGTGTTTGTGATTTCCTCTGTGATAAACAAGGCCACCTGAGGCCATGTGCCAAATATGCTCTGATCCGAGATCAGTCTGTTCTTTTAGCCTGTGAGAGGTGTTATTCTGATGGGAATTGGTTATGTGCTTACAAACAGATTTCATTGCTCCCTGATCTATCCTGTGAAGCTTTATTAAAGATTATTGTGTAGAAATAAGATTGTAAAATAAAGCAGGTTGATTCTGATATGAGCTGACTGTCATTTCAGAATAATATAGAATATAAAATAATAATGTAGCATTCAAATGTATAAAAGATTGAGGTTAGTGAGTGATAAATTGTTCTTTGTTCATCAAAGAATCCTTTCCACAAAATCAGTTTCCACATAATTATTAAGCAGCATGATAAAATGTTTCTTGAATACTAAATCAGCATGTTAGAATGATTTCTGAAGAATCATGTGACACTGAAGTCTGGAGTAATGTCTGTTAAACATTCATCTTGCCATCACAGGAATAAATTTGTATAATATTAAATAATATTTAATTTAATAGTATTAAATAATATATACATTTTATAGTATATATATTAACAAAAAACAATTTAAATGTAAAATTGTCATAATATTTTTTTTAATATTTACTGTGGTCTTGGTCATGTATATGTTTGTGTGTGTGTGTATATATATATATATATATATACATACATACATACACACAGTACCACTCAAAAGTTTGGGATCAGTAAGACTTGTAATGTTTTTAAAGAAGTCTCTTCTGCTCATCAAGGCTGCATTTATTTGATCAAAAATACAGACTATAAAACAGTAATCTTGTAAAATGTTATTACAATATAAAATAATGGTTTCTATTTTAATATACTTTAAAATATAATTTATTTCTGTGATAAAAGCTGAATTTCCATCAGCCATTACTCCAGTATAAAGTGTCACACGGTCCTTAAGAAATCATTCTAATATGCTGATTTATTATTAGAATTATCAATGTTGGCAACAGTTGTGCTGCCAAATATTTTTTGGGGAAACTGCGATTCTTTGATGAATAAAAAGTTAAAAAGAACAGCATTTATTCGAAATATAAATATTTTCTAACAATATAAAGCTTTTAGGGCTGCAACAACTAATCGATAAAATCGATTATTATCGATTATGAAAATCATCGACAACGATTCTCATTATCGATTAATCGGGTCTGCCCACAGTGCACGTCCAACAGAGTTTACATACTTGCCCAACTTCAGCCGGTCGCGTCAAATTAAAGCACTGAATTACTTATTTCTATGGACAAAATGCATCTAAAATAGTGGAGGAAACAGAATGAGATGCTGCAGGAGAGTTACGTGATCCAAGCTGCCCAAAACATGAGAATTATTTATTTTAAGCTTTAAGCTAATGCATTAGCGTAATTGCTTGCCCTGTCAGGCGCTTTAACAGATGCGTGTGTGTGTCCTCAGCGCAAAAAAACTTTCAGTTAACGGTCATATCCTTATGTATAAATGTCACAAATTCACGCGAGCATTTCCATTTTTGCATAAAGGTCCGTCCTGACAGTCTGTGTTAAATTAATCTTTACTGAATGTGTTTTCTCTTTATTATGGCAGGTGGTCTAATACATTTTTAAGCACTGTATGTTTTCATAGCATTCAGTTGGAACGTTTGTTTTAAGGACATTGGGAAGAATGTGGAATAGTGTGTTTTTGTCAATAAAATAAAAAAAGAAAATTGTTTGTTTTTAATCCGATTAGTCGGTGGGGGGGGGGAATAAAATAATCGATTAGCAAAATAATCGTTAGTTGCAGCCCTAAAATCTTTGCTATCACTTCTTAACAATTGAACACATCCTTGCTGAATACAATTTTTAATTTCTTTCAAAAAAAAA
>NW_015505714.1:480644-544476 GCF_001515645.1 Sinocyclocheilus grahami | reverse complement strand
TGCTCATCAAGGCTGCATTTATTTGATCAAAAATACAGACTATAAAACAGTAATCTTGTAAAATGTTATTACAATATAAAATAATGGTTTCTATTTTAATATACTTTAAAATATAATTTATTTCTGTGATAAAAGCTGAATTTCCATCAGCCATTACTCCAGTATAAAGTGTCACACGGTCCTTAAGAAATCATTCTAATATGCTGATTTATTATTAGAATTATCAATGTTGGCAACAGTTGTGCTGCCAAATATTTTTTGGGGAAACTGCGATTCTTTGATGAATAAAAAGTTAAAAAGAACAGCATTTATTCGAAATATAAATATTTTCTAACAATATAAAGCTTTTAGGGCTGCAACAACTAATCGATAAAATCGATTATTATCGATTATGAAAATCATCGACAACGATTCTCATTATCGATTAATCGGGTCTGCCCACAGTGCACGTCCAACAGAGTTTACATACTTGCCCAACTTCAGCCGGTCGCGTCAAATTAAAGCACTGAATTACTTATTTCTATGGACAAAATGCATCTAAAATAGTGGAGGAAACAGAATGAGATGCTGCAGGAGAGTTACGTGATCCAAGCTGCCCAAAACATGAGAATTATTTATTTTAAGCTTTAAGCTAATGCATTAGCGTAATTGCTTGCCCTGTCAGGCGCTTTAACAGATGCGTGTGTGTGTCCTCAGCGCAAAAAAACTTTCAGTTAACGGTCATATCCTTATGTATAAATGTCACAAATTCACGCGAGCATTTCCATTTTTGCATAAAGGTCCGTCCTGACAGTCTGTGTTAAATTAATCTTTACTGAATGTGTTTTCTCTTTATTATGGCAGGTGGTCTAATACATTTTTAAGCACTGTATGTTTTCATAGCATTCAGTTGGAACGTTTGTTTTAAGGACATTGGGAAGAATGTGGAATAGTGTGTTTTTGTCAATAAAATAAAAAAAGAAAATTGTTTGTTTTTAATCCGATTAGTCGGTGGGGGGGGGGAATAAAATAATCGATTATCAAAATAATCGTTAGTTGCAGCCCTAAAATAACAATTGAACACATCCTTGCTGAATACAATTTTTAATTTCTTTCAAAAAAAATAAAAAATACAAATTTACTGACCCCAAACTTTTGAACGTTAGTGTATATTGTTAGAAAATATTTCTATTTTAAGTAAATGTTCTTTTTAAATTTTTATTCATCAAAGAATCCTGAAAAAAAAGTATCACAGGTTCCAAAAACATATTAAGCAGCACAACAGTTTCCAGCACTGATAATAAATCAGCATATTAGAATGATTTCTGAAGGATCATGTGACACTTTAGACTGAACAGTCATGGTGATGAAAATTCAGCTTTGCATCACAGGAATAAATTAGATTTTAAGGTATATTAAAATAGAAACCTTTATTTTAGATTGTAATACCATTTGGCAAGATTACAGTTTTTTCCTGTATTTTTGATCAAATAAATGCAGCCTTGATGAGCATAAGAGTCTTCCTTAAAAAAACATTACAAGTCTTATATTTATTTTTAAATCATTTAGTGTCTTTATGGGCACTAGACTTTTAGCCGATGTAACAATGTTTGTGCAAAGGGTGGGTGGTTAGTTAAGTTTAGCTAAATGCTTGCTAAAGACATAACATGCATTGTAATTTGTGTGCAGAACATGTTTTTAATGTCTCAACACTTGTATTAGTGTAATACTGTATATAATTAAACAGGGTATTCCTTGAGTCATACATCAACAGGAGAAAACAAATCCGTTTTTTTAAGGAAATATTTATCAAAACAATGTAATATAAACAGATTGAACCGTGTTCCCTTACAGTAATCAAACTGACCCCTGTACATTTCTGACCTTTTAACCAACCATAACCCTACCCGTATCACACCTCAATAACCGCAAAAGCGTTGTGCATTAACAAAAGCTTTTAATCATTGCATAGCATCTGTTAAATCATCTGTAGATTTTCAAGAAGTGCATCATCATATGAATTACAAGTTTAAGGACATTTGCAAGCATTTAAATTTACATGAAATTAAATTAAAATGCTTACTCGTTAAGTAGTTTAATAAGTTTATTAGTAAACATGAACAAGCACATTATATCACATTTTTAGCTATTTTAATATATCTTAACTAATGATCTGTTAAGCATTATATAATATTTGTTAATGATTTATTAATGAAAGATATAATAAAGTGTTAAAAATACTCCCTATTTACGTATGTATGTATTTATTTATTTAATATTATATTTGGGTAAAAAAAACGTTCCTGTAGTTCAAACAGCATTGCATAATTTAAGAAAACCTAACCTAGGCACTAGCGATTCCAAGGTCATGGATTCGATTCCCAGAGAAATCAAGAACTGATAAAATATGAATATGAACCTTGAATTCAGTGTAAGTTGCTCCGTATAGATGTAAATGCAATGAAAAAGAAGGAAAAATTACACGACCATTAATTTAACCTTTTTGAGATGTCTGTTAAACGCAATAACTGCTGATCCAGCTGCTGCTTGTGTGCTGGAGTTTAGCTGGTCACACACCACTGACTACGTGCTACTATGTAAGAGAAGATTGTGCATCATTCCCACAGCGGTGAGCATGTGACAGACTATGGGCGTCCACAGAAGGCCGCCATGGCAGCGCTGGGAAACAGGGCCGGAGTCTGACAGCTGGGTTGCCGAGAGAGTCAATGTGTATGAACTTGTGTGTGTGTGTTTGAGAAAGAAAGCAAGCTTGCTTAATGACAGCTTATTCCTTCATGAGTTTAACTCCTGACAGCCGACAGCTCTGCCTGTTGCATCATGGTAGCAGAATCATTACCTTGTGACCTGTCAAAAGCAGAGTTTCAGCAGAAGAGCGCAAGAAAAAGCTGGAGAAACGAAAGACCTGTGGGATTTTGACTTCACTCGTATTGCAGGGTCAGAATTTGAGTACTGTAAACCAGAGGTGTGGCTGATCTGTGACCCTTAAAATTGGTCACAGGCCTGTCCTGATGGGATTACAAAACCACTGGCTTAAACTAGCCCAGTGTTTATGCAAGTACGAGGACACGTGCCTGGTATGTATGAATGCATTTTGTGCTGCAGTATTTTCAAATGGTTGATTTAACCTCATATGACCAGCCCCCCTCTGCTCTCGTCTCGGCCGCGCTCTCGCTGACAGAGCCGGATTGATTGCTCACTCAGAGCATCTTGTTTAAGCCTGCAGTTACTCTGACATTGACCCAGCCAAAATGTAGCCGAGGCTAACGTGAGGACGTGACTGGAAAGGTGAGAGGATTTTTCTCTCTCTGTCTCTCTGATGCAGGAAGCTTGAGATCTTTTTCCCTCTAGTGGCTCTCAGGAAGCATGAGTGAAAACGAGCTCTTGACAGAGGCAATAAATATACTGCAACACTTCCAACACCTCTCCCTCCCTCCCTCCCCCTCGCAGGTTCACTCACTCGTTCCCTACTTTATTCAGTTTCCTCATCCCTGTTATCCCATCCAATCTTATTTTACTTAACTGTAATATACAGTTTCAGAATTTTTTCCCTTCTCTCTTACTGACTACAGTATGTATGGAAAGGAATGCTTGCATACTTTATTAAACTGTATATTGTCTAAAACCGTTATTCTTATTCTTATTATTTAAAACAATGCACAATATTTAAACTTTGTGTCAGTGTCCTAATCACCTTGAATGGGTTTATTTTGCAATGTCTGTCCAGCTCACTGTATATATCCTTTTTGTTTTTTTACTAAGCTACTTGGCAAATAAGTAAATAAATGAACATTTAAACGTGGATTTACATTAAAAATCATTGTATTATATTAATGAACTTACCTAATGAACTTGTACCTATATGATGAAACCTACCCACCTACATACAGTACCATTCAAAAGTTAAGATTTTTTTTAAAGTATATTATGCTCACCAAGGCTGCATTTGATGATCAAAAATACAGTAAAACAGAAATATTGTTATAATTTAAAATAAGTGTTTACTACATTTTACTATATTGAAAATATTTATGTGATGTCAGAGCTCTTTATTTAAATTTTTTTATTTATTTTGCAGCCATTACTTAATTTTCTGGTGTCACACGATCCTTCAGAAATCAATATGCTGATTTGGTGTATTTCTTGTTTTTGAAAACAATGTTGAAAACAGTTGCGCTACTTAATATTTTTATGTTTTTTTAGGATTTGTTGATTAATAAAAAGTTCAAAATAACATTTATTTCAAATAGAAACCTTTTGTAACATGATATATGTCTTGACTGTCACTTTTGACCAATTTAATGCATCCTTGCTGAATAAATGATTAGTTTCTTACTGACCTAAAACTTCCAGAGAGCTTTTTAACAGATCCAAATTGGTGGACTTGACAGGTCAAGTTTGTGTCATTATGGGATACAGTATTCCTTCTGCACATTTTGTCAAATGTAGTAGGTCATTTGTACATGGAGAAAATGTACATACTTTGTACAGTTAGCATACTGCAAAAAAGTATGAGTAGTATGCTATTCCGAATAATATCACTCGTCCTCCTGTCACAACGCTGTTATTTTCCAATCTACTTTACTTTCTCCTGTTCTTTCCCTGTCAGTGTTTTATCTGCTCCAGTCTGTGGCCTGCGTGTTTGTTTTTGCTGTTGCTTTAACCCGCACCTTTCCTCCCTGACCCAAATCGACCTCCATATAGCGCTCTCTCTCTCTCTTTCTCACTCACACACACACACACGCACTCATATCCCAAACCTCCCCTTGGTGCTGACAGTCGGTTGCCTGCTTAAAAAAAGAAAACGTCAGAAAAAGGAATAAAAAAAGGGCAACTGCATTTCATTAAGAATAAAGTCTTTAATAAAAAATAAGATCCGTACCCCCCCACCTCATCCCCCACCTCATCCCCCCTCCCTGTTCTTGTTAGTCAGTTAGAAGCGACTCTGGAGACTTGCTAGAAAGAAAGAGGGGGTGTGGTGTTTTCAAAAGTGTGTCAAAAGCCTAGGGGTTTGTATCTGCCCAGAATTTCAATGGGAGGCTGAAAGGGGGCCGGGAAGCGGGCAAACTCAAACACAGGAATCTTGTTTAATTTCTGTCATGTTGCTCTTTTTTTCACCAGATTGATGTCTTTTTCAAAATCGACTCACTATCTCTCCCCCTCTCCCTCTGTCATTTGCAGATGCGGTATGATACTGTATGCCATCGCTGTCCTCTCTGCATGAAATCCCTTAAGCTTCCTGCTTCCTTTTTTCCCTTCTCTCTTTGCAGACTGGGGACCTGTGTTTTTTCTGCATTTATGATTATCAGTCGATAGCTCACCCGCTAAGGGCTAGCCTTTAGCATCAGAGATGCTGCGCTTTCTGTATACGGGGGAAACTGGTGCCCCTCAATGACGTTAACTAGACATAGAGGCGTGCATCGGGACACCGGGGGGAACTGCGGCCCAGCACGGGGGTAACATGTTCTCCATCTTGCTGGAAGGTGCAGAATTTCCTGCAGTTAAAATCAATGAACTTGACACCTTCAAAGGGCCATGAGAAGGAGTGACTTGCTCTGGGGTTAACACTCTTTTAAATAGCCCCCTGCGGGAATCACCGTTGTCAATAAATGGAATAATTACCACAGCCCGGCCTGGGAAGAGTGCAGACAGACCGGGCTAAATTAAAAATTGATCAGAAAGAGGAGAAAACATTATTTTTGTGGCCCTATTCCCCAGTCTTAACCGTGTGGAGTCTCATCAGCGAACTGGATGTAGTTTCTTCTGCTTGCTATTTTACGGTTTCCACCACTCTCTCGCTCTCAGACGAGCAATTTACCATGTCGTTAGATGTTAAAAGATATATTTGCCATTTAATTGTCCTGATGGTGAGGTGTGTTGCAGACGAGGCTTGGTTTATGAGGTAGCGTTTCTCTTTGCAGACGTGGGCATTGAGAGCGCCTTCAGCATTTATTGATTGCCGCCTAATTTTGTCTGACTCTCCCCACCTTCCATACCTTCATCTGACAATCAGAATAGGTATCAGATGCTCATCCATATAGCTCTGTGTCATCTTATTTTCACACAGACACATCTTACCGAAGAGCAAGATGTTTTTCATTATACACATGCATAAACGTATTCAGATGTCACTCGCTCATCGTATCCCACCAGAGATTGTTCTGATGCTGTCTAGACCATCAGACAAGCTGCTCACATCACTGCGCAAAGATTTATGGGCCATCACTTCGGGTGGAATGATGTCATAGAAAAGGGATGGTGTACTATTGAAATGCTATGATATTACTGGTATTTTTTTATTGGGGGTGGTATTCTGTAAAGCAGCATGGATAAATACCTTTGAATATTATTTTAAATTATATTTTAAAATATTTACATTTTTAATATAATAATGTAAATGTATTTATATTTTTTATTGAACATATGCCATAGAAATGATTATTATTTGAGTATATGTGTTTTCTTAAAGTATATTTTTCAAATATACTTTAAGAAACATGTTTTTAATTAATTAATTTATTCATTCATTTATTTATTGTTAAAATTATTGTTAAAAGTTCACATTTTATGATAGGTATTGGCCTTGACACATAGAAGGGTCTTCCACATTATTTTTCTAGGTCCAACCACATGACTTTTTAAAGTGTTTTATTATTTGTTTTTCCAAAAATTGATGAGCAGTGAGGAAACTAAGAAATAATCATAGAAAAATGCATGGTGTCTTAACTATTTACAAAAACAACTTTTTCTTTGTTGTAATATTAAGTCAGTCATCACTGTGACATTGTTATATACCACAAAAATATCAAATGTAATTCAGAAATGAAAAATATAATCATTTTGGAAGAGGTGTATTCAAGTAATTCATTACGGGTCATTGTATTAGTAGATCTAGGGGGGAAAAAAAGTGTCATGTCATTGACCCTTTTTCCACAGTACCATAGTAATACTATATTATACCACTGTTCTGCTACAGTATTTACTTCTTTTTGTAAGAGGGAAAAACTTTAAATGGACCAAAGCAAGAAAACCATTCTTGCATTATTGGGGATCATTCACTCATTAACAAAGTCTTGATAATTGGATTCCGCTGCAAAATGAACTAATGATATGATGGCAGGCGGCGAGGTGTGTAGTAGGTCGTTCTGCGCTGCGGGCAGTGTGTGAGTGTCCCAATGGGATGGCCTTGTTTAGATTCTCTCATACAATGCCCGTGGCAGTGTATGAGGTAGGTCTTCGCTCATTCTCTCCCTGGGATGACTCTCTGAGGCTGAATGAAGTGTGACAGAAGGGAAGAGAGAAAGAGAGCGTTATGAAATGTAACCCAGTACTATTAATAGTCCTTTTTATTGTCCTGTATGTCAATTTTTAACAGCGTACTCGCGCAGAAATCTGACCCCAAATGAAAGCTGCCTTAAGAGTCTTAAGGGCTCTTCTGTTGTCCTGGATCTGTAAAATTTTTCATGCCGTCCTCTCCACTGCGCTTTGTCGAGGTCAGGGTAACAGACTCGCCAACGTTTTCACAGGAAATTGAGTTTATGGGGGAAA
The DNA here is from genome assembly GCF_001515645.1 of Sinocyclocheilus grahami. Lineage (NCBI taxonomy): Eukaryota > Metazoa > Chordata > Actinopteri > Cypriniformes > Cyprinidae > Sinocyclocheilus > Sinocyclocheilus grahami. The sequence continues at coordinate 536,931 of NW_015505714.1, read as the reverse complement.
CCGAAATTAAGCCAAGCGGCTATCCGTGGAGGACTTCTCAGAAGGTCAAAGTTCAGCCTAGCTGCCAAAAAAAAGAAAAAAGAAACATGCCAGAGTTGCTCTCCGGGCAAATTGGCCTGTTTTGCGAGAGCTTGATCGATGGGGAGGAACTGTTGGTGCAAATAGGGGTTAACAGGGTCTTGGCCATACTCTCTAGTTCAATGAAAGAGAAGAACAAATGAATGTATGATTTATTTATTTATTTTTCACCCCACATTACTGGAAAATTTAAATAAATATGGCAGAGGGATGGCTCTTCTCAAGTATTGTCCTGTATGTCAATTTTTAACAGCGTACTCGCGCAGAAATCTGACCCCAAATGAAAGCTGCCTTAAGAGTCTTAAGGGCTCTTCTGTTGTCCTGGATCTGTAAAATTTTTCATGCCGTCCTCTCCACTGCGCTTTGTCGAGGTCAGGGTAACAGACTCGCCAACGTTTTCACAGGAAATTGAGTTTATGGGGGAAACCGAAATTAAGCCAAGCGGCTATCCGTGGAGGACTTCTCAGAAGGTCAAAGTTCAGCCTAGCTGCCAAAAAAAAGAAAAAAGAAACATGCCAGAGTTGCTCTCCGGGCAAATTGGCCTGTTTTGCGAGAGCTTGATCGATGGGGAGGAACTGTTGGTGCAAATAGGGGTTAACAGGGTCTTGGCCATACTCTCTAGTTCAATGAAAGAGAAGAACAAATGAATGTATGTTTTATTTATTTATTTATTTTTCACCCCACATTACTGGAAAATTTAAATAAATATGGCAGAGGGATGGCTCTTCTCAAGGACCTTTGGCTAACATTCAGATGTCCAGAGACCTTCACTTCCATAAGGCTAGTGCATGATAATGAAGATGGACCGCATGGCCCCGTTCCAAATGTTTTGAATAGCCGCCGCTCCTTTATGTACACGGCTCTTTAGAAGGCAGACTCGTTCAGAAGATATTGGCATTTTAGCAGGTGCTCACATCTGAATTGCTTGAATGTGCAATGTGAATGATGCAAAGGATTTTTGCATAGAGATATAAAACAAAGATCTTCTTTATTTCAACTGTAGATATGATTAATGGGTAATTTGTTTTGTTAAAAAATACTTGTTCTATCCCTTTTTAATGACAATTGTAGATACAATCGGCCACTCATCATATACTGAGGGTGTGGTGTAGAATGAGGGAAAATAAATTCTGGTTATCCCTAGTTAACCCATTCCTTTCTGTGGGGAAAATGAAGAGAAATATCCAACAGATTTGACTGCTTTTAGAAAAAGAAAAAATATACTTTTTATTTTTTAAATAACCACATACACAAGTTCAAAAGTTTGGGTTTAGTAAGAGGTTTCTCTGTTTGTTTGTTTATTTGCTTGTTTGTTTTAAGAAATTGATTATTTTATTCAGCAAGGTTGCTTAAAATTGTTCTATCCTGCTAAACACCACTTTCCACAAAAATATTAAGCAGCACTACTGATTTCAACATGGATATTACTAAGAAAAGTTTGAGCATGAAATCAACATTAGAATGATTTCTGTGACACTGACATTTCAGCAGCCATTAGTCCAGTCAAACAACATTTTAATTCGGAAGTGAAAAATAGAATCAATAGAAGAGGTATACTCAAGTAAATGTATGTTTATTGTATTATTTGATCAGAGAAAAAAAAAAAAAATAAAATAAATATATATATATATATATATATATATATATATATATATGTATATTTATGAAAAGTATTAAGAAAATTCTAATTTTATTTATCTCGTCTTCGGTATTGTTTTATCTATGTCTGCAACAAATGGGGCAAAATAAGTGTGAGAATTATACATCCAAAGGTTAAATTAGTGGCTGCACCACTGACCTCCTTTTCCGCTAACATACACCTGTCAGACAGACGCCCAGAGAAAGAGAGAGGCTTTTGTCAGGAAATATTCAGCTTTATTACCACCAACTGTGAATGAGCTCCTGAGACCCGGGAAAAAAGCAAGCTTCTGAAACAAATCTGTGTGTGTGTGTGCGCAGACCTGTCACTCGCTCTCTTGGCTGAAAGTCAGAGTGGGAGCCGTGGCGTCGCCCGGTGAAAGCGTGGGGGAGACATCAGCATTCGGTCGATGTCACCAAGCCCCTGTGCACCGGGAGCAGCCAGACGCTCCGACAGGCGTACCTGCTTCCCCTCCGAGACATGCGGTGCCTGCTTCCCCCCCGAGAGATGCGCTCACACACACACACACACACACACACACACACACACACACACACACTCTCTCCAAGTGTCCTTGAGAGTCACTGACAACCTCTCCATAAGCATAAAGAAGCCAAACTCTGTCATTGCCAGGATCAGTCCCTTGGTGGACGTGCGTAAAGTGTTTGAAGGGCTTTTTTTTTTTGCCTGGCTATGGACAGTCAAAAAAAGTGGTACTAAACCTGACTGAAAGTGTCTAATTGACTTTTGGAGGAGTCCCAGAGCTTTGAGGTCTCAGCATTGGAAATCTGACTTGGGTAGTCCCACTTGAACAGGGCGAGTCACGTTCACATGACAGTCACTGGCACTTCTGGACAGATCTCTTAGCGGTGTCTTCCTGGCACTCCCAAGGGTTAAAGAGTTGAGATTACTGTGGACAGACACATGGCTGGTCTCAATGTGTCACTTCCTCAAGCAGCTGCTCATACTTTTTCTTTACTTTCATGCCAACATAAGGTCATTGGTGAATTTTGGATGGGCAGGAAGTACTTGTGAATTAACTGCCTTTTTTTTTAATTTTTCATATTTAATCCACAGTTTAATGCTTTTTTTAATGGTGTTCATTTTGGGATTTTAGTTTTTTATTTTTATTTTTATAGTGTAAATCATTTTCGGGGAAGCTACTTTGAAACTGTACCTTTCCAGACTTCTACTTGAAATTTAAAGTAGTTAATCTGCCATTTCTACTCTTTTGAAAATGTAGTCCGCTACACTTCAAGCTATTAAGAAAATATAGCTAAATTAATTGAAACTAAAGAGTATTGTGTCTTCAATATTTTTTAGATGTCGGAGTTTTGTAATCATCAAAGTGGTAATTTATTTGTTACAAAAATTAGGATCTGAGTTAGGATGATAGTATAAACTTTACATTTACACCAAGTAAAGCTAGAAAACTTCGTAATTTATGTAATGCGGTCAAAAAAGTAATGTGCAGCAACATTTCAGTGATAAGTGATGTCCGTTTGTCTAGATTTTTATTTTTTAACTTTAATATTTTAAGCATAAGTGGTTTAAAGGAGATTCATTTTGAGCATGCTAATAGTCTAACAGAAACTGGTACACCATGTCTGCATCAGAAACAAGTATTGTGACGCATTAAAACTGTATGCTCCAAGCTTGTTTTGTTTTTTAATTACATTTTATTTTAACTATGAGGGCTTTCAACTGCACACACACACACACACACACAAGTTCTCACTCCGCCCAGGGAATATGTGTGTGTGTGTGTGTGTGTCTGTGTCTGTGTCTGTGTGTGTCAGCAACAGTACCCTGGGCCTGAATTTCTGCAGGATCAACAGGGCTAATTATAGTGATGCACTGACACCTTTCTAGTGCCTTTTCAATCACCTCCCACTGCCAGGTCCCTCACAGCCTCAAACTCCCCCTTTTATGAATGTTTGCCGTGTGACGGTGGTCGTGGGTGTGTTTTTATGTGTGACTGGCAAAGAGTTGGTGAGAAGTTTGCAACGGTGTATGCTGGAGAAGTTATGAGATATGTCTGAAAATGCTTGAAATATGTTAGTTGCCGTATTTACTATTTAGAGAGCTGTAGGCAATTTTGGGGGGGGCTGTGCTTTATTATATGTGCTTATTACAATGAAAAACTAACTGTTTTGTAGGTCTCAAAATACAAGTAAGTGAGTGGTATTGTTTATTCTTCTGTGAAATCTGGAGAGTTGACCTATTAGAAATGTGTAAAACCATGTTACTTTAAGAAAATTAAACTTCATTATAAAATATATATTTTTTATTTTATTATTTTTCTAAAATATATATATATATTTTTTAATAATTAGCTCATTTACATAATTTTCCTAAGGCAACAGGTTTCCATACTTTTAAGTCAACATAATATTGTATAGGTATTAATATCCATCTTGTGTGATATGAACACCAGTGATAGGCCGAGACAGATTGTATAATTTTTTTTTTTTTTAAAGCACAAGAAGTCAACACCAGGTTTCTATTAAAAATACACATATCTTCAAGCCTGACATAGTGAGGGGAATATTATTATTTTAGTTGAACACCTTTATTAACTGAGATTGAGATATGTATGTATGACTTAATACTGATTTTGTGTTCCACAGAATATTGAAAAATGTCATACATGTTAGGAAGGACATGAGGGTTATTTTTAATACAAGTGCATTACTAGAAATACTAGAAATACATTCACTTCTAGTTGTTGCACCTGTACAAAAGTGGTATATTATGATACTTTTTCTTGCAGACATCATATTATTTTAATATATAATTATAAACACTGGTTTGTAGGACAAATAGTTTTACCTCTGTGTTGCAAAATAAAGTGGATATGATGACAGAATTGTCATTTTTGGGTGAACTATCCCTTTAAGTAGGGCAGATTTTCTAATGGGAAACACTTATGTTTTCTATCACTCAACTCATGTCACTTTTGTCGCATCTGGTGCCACCCCCGGGTCATAAGGTCTGCTTTGTGTAGGGACGCACAACATGCACATAAACATGTCATCATTCTTTTCTTTGTGTTGACATACCCTGTGTTTCCTATAAGCTCACGTAGCTCTGTCTTATCTTCCACTGTTATTTAAACCTGACAACAGCACCAGAGTCTGTAGTCATCCATGTCATCATCATAGTGCTATGTGTCATTACCCATGCATATGCTGACAGTGTATCCCTTATCCCTCTCAGGACTCTGGTGAGCTCTGCTGACTTGTTTGCGCTTATGTCAAGTTTTTTGGTTACGAGGTGCACCGTATGCTGTCATGTGCTGTCACCCTCTTCCTCCCGAGGAAGTCAGTCATTGGAACGGCAACCCCTCAATCCCACGTTTGGAAATCAACACAGGCATGTCATCAGCTGAGCCAGTGAAGGGGAGAAGAGCTTCCTGAGGCTGAGAAGATGCTATCGCACTGTTTTGCTGTCGCAGGAAAGCTGCACCAGTGGTCCTTGAAGTGCAAAAACCCTGTCTCTCTCAAAAGCACAGGAAGAAGGAGAGATGTAACTTCCAAACCCCCTATGCCACCACGACTGGAGTCCGTTATCAGTATGCATGTGTGTAGCTGCGTGTCTGTGTGTGCTTGTGTTGTGTTGGGTGGCAGGGGGTTGAGAGGACCAGCGCTGGCTATGCCTCTTTATCGAGGGTCATTGTAGTGGAGGACGAGCGGCCGTGATAGCGTCTGGCCTTGCTTTTGATGTTATTGAGCTGCTCTAGCAGAGAACTGGTGATAACTTACAAGTCTGATAAACATTCAGTGTCCCTGTAAGCCTTCTGTGTGCGTGGAGGGCCAGAGAAGTGATCCTGCACTTTGTTTGTCCTTCTCTGGCAGTTATTCAAGTTTGAAACCCCTCGTCCACTCTCCCTTTTAACCGACTTGTGTTTACACTGAAGCTGAGTAGTCACAAAGTCATGTTCTACAACGTGTACAGACAAATTGCCCTCGCGGCTTTTTCTGCTTGCTGACCTTGCTCTCCCTTCACACCCTTGGAGCCCGAATACAGTTTTGTTCTTTCGGGGATGTTTTAGTGTTTATTTTTTCAGCTTTACCGGCTTCCAGAGTCAAGAGGATGGTTTTCAATGCCCCAAACCTTATTTTTATTTTTATTTTCTCCCCGTATTGCATGAATTTACATCGGCTTTTTAAGTGATTGTGTTTACTGCTGTGTATGACCTTGCAGTTTTCTCACAGGACTTTGCAACACTTCGAATTACAACTGCCCTCATCTCACTAGACATAGTATCTTGCATTTTTATTAATGCATTTGCCAAGGTTATACATCCAATGCAATCTCTGAACCTGTGTGAACTGTTTTTCTGAAGTGGGTCAATGACTTACTGGAAGTGCTCAGTGGATTACCATTTGCATCATGCCCAGCCCTTCCTGATCTACATTGTGTCCTTTTATGAGCAAAGGTACGTTATCCTTATATGCCGTGGACTGAGTTAAAACAGCTGTCTACTGCTGAAAACAAGCTAAGAATTGGGCCTTGTTGCCAGGTCACGTATGTTTCCCAATAGCAAATTTACTTGCTTGTAACAATTAAGCTGACTGACTGATTGATGTACCCCGATGTACTAGGCTAGAAGTGGCTGCCCATGTTTCCATGCCATATACTTGGTTTTGAGTGAGATAGAACAAGAGAAAGATCACTCTCTTAGTCTGGCCAATATGAGTCAACTGCAGTGCCTGTGACCCAGTTCCAACCTCTCTCACTCTTTTTCCCTCCCTCTCTTTCTCTCTCGGTCTTTCTTTTCCCCCGCTTCCATCCTCTGTGCTGGCACATCTTGCTCTTTGAAGTCCACAAGCTGATCTCCCTCTACAGGAGAGAGCGAATGCAAAAAAAAAATAAAAATAAAAATGGATGGATGCATTGTTAAATCTGGCCAAAAAAATAAACCGAACACAAATAAAAAGCAGAGCACAACTATAATATCAGATGCTGATGTACGGTGCCCCATGGTGTCATGAAGAGGCATGAAGTGTGCTGCAGGTAGCTCCATTCCCCTGATTTATTTATCCTCTTTTCTGTTTTTATGCCAGCTGAGCAATGTCACGGGATCTGACCTAGAAAGGTCCAATCGCTCTCAGTCAAGCCCTCAACCTCCTCCTGTGAGTGCGACGGTACCAGAGACTCGGTCATCTCTGTCAGAAAGAGGAGCAGTGCATTGCTTGTGTCTCCAAGGTTGACCCACTTCTGGGACATACACAGGAACATGGTGGAGTGTGGGCACCGTCAGCATGCTAAGAGTTCATCTTTCAGGGTTGGAAGGCTTGCTCCAGATATAAATTTTTGGGGGGAACCAGGTTTCTATTAAAAATACACATATCTTCAAGCCTGACATAGTGAGGGGAATATTATTATTTTAGTTGAACACCTTTATTAACTGAGATTGAGATATGTATGTATGACTTAATACTGATTTTGTGTTCCACAGAATATTGAAAAATGTCATACATGTTAGGAAGGACATGAGGGTTATTTTTAATACAAGTGCATTACTAGAAATACTAGAAATACATTCACTTCTAGTTGTTGCACCTGTACAAAAGTGGTATATTATGATACTTTTTCTTGCAGACATCATATTATTTTAATATATAATTATAAACACTGGTTTGTAGGACAAATAGTTTTACCTCTGTGTTGCAAAATAAAGTGGATATGATGACAGAATTGTCATTTTTGGGTGAACTATCCCTTTAAGTAGGGCAGATTTTCTAATGGGAAACACTTATGTTTTCTATCACTCAACTCATGTCACTTTTGTCGCATCTGGTGCCACCCCCGGGTCATAAGGTCTGCTTTGTGTAGGGACGCACAACATGCACATAAACATGTCATCATTCTTTTCTTTGTGTTGACATACCCTGTGTTTCCTATAAGCTCACGTAGCTCTGTCTTATCTTCCACTGTTATTTAAACCTGACAACAGCACCAGAGTCTGTAGTCGTCCATGTCATCATCATAGTGCTATGTGTCATTACCCATGCATATGCTGACAGTGTATCCCTTATCCCTCTCAGGACTCTGGTGAGCTCTGCTGACTTGTTTGCGCTTATGTCAAGTTTTTTGGTTACGAGGTGCACCGTATGCTGTCATGTGCTGTCACCCTCTTCCTCCCGAGGAAGTCAGTCATTGGAACGGCAACCCCTCAATCCCACGTTTGGAAATCAACACAGGCATGTCATCAGCTGAGCCAGTGAAGGGGAGAAGAGCTTCCTGAGGCTGAGAAGATGCTATCGCACTGTTTTGCTGTCGCAGGAAAGCTGCACCAGTGGTCCTTGAAGTGCAAAAACCCTGTCTCTCTCAAAAGCACAGGAAGAAGGAGAGATGTAACTTCCAAACCCCCTATGCCACCACGACTGGAGTCCGTTATCAGTATGCATGTGTGTAGCTGCGTGTCTGTGTGTGCTTGTGTTGTGTTGGGTGGCAGGGGGTTGAGAGGACCAGCGCTGGCTATGCCTCTTTATCGAGGGTCATTGTAGTGGAGGACGAGCGGCCGTGATAGCGTCTGGCCTTGCTTTTGATGTTATTGAGCTGCTCTAGCAGAGAACTGGTGATAACTTACAAGTCTGATAAACATTCAGTGTCCCTGTAAGCCTTCTGTGTGCGTGGAGGGCCAGAGAAGTGATCCTGCACTTTGTTTGTCCTTCTCTGGCAGTTATTCAAGTTTGAAACCCCTCGTCCACTCTCCCTTTTAACCGACTTGTGTTTACACTGAAGCTGAGTAGTCACAAAGTCATGTTCTACAACGTGTACAGACAAATTGCCCTCGCGGCTTTTTCTGCTTGCTGACCTTGCTCTCCCTTCACACCCTTGGAGCCCGAATACAGTTTTGTTCTTTCGGGGATGTTTTAGTGTTTATTTTTTCAGCTTTACCGGCTTCCAGAGTCAAGAGGATGGTTTTCAATGCCCCAAACCTTATTTTTATTTTTATTTTCTCCCCGTATTGCATGAATTTACATTGGCTTTTTAAGTGATTGTGTTTACTGCTGCTGTGTATGACCTTGCAGTTTTCTCACAGGACTTTGCAACACTTCGAATTACAACTGCCCTCATCTCACTAGACATAGTATCTTGCATTTTTATTAATGCATTTGCCAAGGTTATACATCCAATGCAATCTCTGAACCTGTGTGAACTGTTTTTCTGAAGTGGGTCAATGACTTACTGGAAGTGCTCAGTGGATTACCATTTGCATCATGCCCAGCCCTTCCTGATCTACATTGTGTCCTTTTATGAGCAAAGGTACGTTATCCTTATATGCCGTGGACTGAGTTAAAACAGCTGTCTACTGCTGAAAACAAGCTAAGAATTGGGCCTTGTTGCCAGGTCACGTATGTTTCCCAATAGCAAATTTACTTGCTTGTAACAATTAAGCTGACTGACTGATTGATGTACCCCGATGTACTAGGCTAGAAGTGGCTGCCCATGTTTCCATGCCATATACTTGGTTTTGAGTGAGATAGAACAAGAGAAAGATCACTCTCTTAGTCTGGCCAATATGAGTCAACTGCAGTGCCTGTGACCCAGTTCCAACCTCTCTCACTCTTTTTCCCTCCCTCTCTTTCTCTCTCGGTCTTTCTTTTCCCCCGCTTCCATCCTCTGTGCTGGCACATCTTGCTCTTTGAAGTCCACAAGCTGATCTCCCTCTACAGGAGAGAGCGAATGCAAAAAAAAAATAAAAATAAAAATGGATGGATGCATTGTTAAATCTGGCCAAAAAAATAAACCGAACACAAATAAAAAGCAGAGCACAACTATAATATCAGATGCTGATGTACGGTGCCCCATGGTGTCATGAAGAGGCATGAAGTGTGCTGCAGGTAGCTCCATTCCCCTGATTTATTTATCCTCTTTTCTGTTTTTATGCCAGCTGAGCAATGTCACGGGATCTGACCTAGAAAGGTCCAATCGCTCTCAGTCAAGCCCTCAACCTCCTCCTGTGAGTGCGACGGTACCAGAGACTCGGTCATCTCTGTCAGAAAGAGGAGCAGTGCATTGCTTGTGTCTCCAAGGTTGACCCACTTCTGGGACATACACAGGAACATGGTGGAGTGTGGGCACCGTCAGCATGCTAAGAGTTCATCTTTCAGGGTTGGAAGGCTTGCTCCAGATATAAATTTTTGGGGGGAACTTATAGAGTCCATTGAGTTAGCATGAATGTTTCTCTGGATAATGTACATTAGTGGTGTCAGTTGGTCATCATCACAAAATTAAGTTTCCTAGATTGATTGGGACCCTGACGCAGATGGGGATGGGTTTTGTATTACAGTATTTTGCGTTCCTGAGATGTGCTCTTGTGAAAGACTGTGAGGTCACACCTATATTGCTTGTTTAACATCTAAAGTCCACTTAAAGTTTCCCAAAGGCTGGTTTAATGCTCTCAACCAGCTTTTACCTCGCCCTCAGCTTGCACCTATTTTCTTGTTATTCTGGTAGTGGTCATGACTCTCGCCAGATTGATTTCCAAGCATCCATTTGTGGACACCTTTGGGTTACCAGAATATCAGTCTTTTCTGCAGTGCAGAAACTTAGCTAGAGGCTACCGTGGGAACAATTGTGTATGAACACAAAAACAATTGGCAAGCAAGGCTCCTCTGAGCTGAAGGCACAACAGGGCTGGGGAAAGATGGCTCTGTGCTCTTCCACCCTCGGCTGCAAATAGTTCATTGTAATTCCCAAGATAGCGGCAAGGAGTATGATGCCCCTGCAGTGCTGCTCTGCATGGCTTTGTGGTTCTGGAAGATGTGAAAATAAGCATCATTCTCCCTAAACACTGAAACATGCATTCATCCCCCATGTAATCAACCATAACACCCTGAGCTTTGGTAGGATTTCTTTAAGGTTTGTCTCTTTCTGCCTTGTAATGTTTTATCAAGCTTTTATGCTTCTTGGTTTCTGCTGTAATGGGCAACTTGTTGTTTTGCATTATAGTTTGTGAACCTTCATCCAGCTGCACCATCACTTTCTTTTAATGCACACATTTTTATCTCTGCTTTGGAACGAGTTGACGACAGGTTAAAGAGTCTTGTGTTCAGAGGGAATGCACAACACTTCACTGTTGTTGAAGAAGGATACCAAGTCTCTTTAGGCTTCTGTTTTCAGCTACAGTTTGGTAGCTTCTTTTCTTTTACATTTTTTAAGTTGGCCTCAGGCCTAGACAAGCTCATCAGCAGTGCTCTGCTAGACACACATACCTGCAATGTTATTTCAAATGGCTTAATTAGTTTCTGGCTGCATAGGCTGAACGATTTACATAGCGCAGCACTTTATTCACTGTGGAAAATGATTGAGACCATGTGACTGGAGCACATAGTGTGCATGAATTTGCTTTCTGGGTCATGCTCCAGCACTGTCTATTACCTTTTGGAATATAATTCTACTTTATCACTTGTTGGATTGATGATTTTTAATTGAAATACCTCTTCATTTGAAATAATTCTCTGAAATTTGAACATAATTTTAGTCATAGGACAAACTTTTCTATGAATGAAATGAAGAACAATGCATTATCCAGTTATATTTTGACCAGGGCTATAGTTGTCATGTATGATAAAGGTTCCCAGCTTTCCAAAACATTGTTCCCTCCCCTTAAACATGTTTTAGGGGCCATTAGATTAGGAATTTAAGAATTTGCCTGCTTTCAATTAGTGTGAATTTGAATTGGCACAGAATATTGAATTGGAATGTGAAGATAGAATGGCATATTAGAATTTACTGAACTGCAATTCTAAGAAGGGTGTTGAATTGGATGTTGAATTTAGAATAAATTATATTTTGTCACTGAACTGCAATTCTAAGAAATTCCATGGCTAATGGATAGGTATTCTTCTGTCTCGAATGCCTATTTAAAAAAAAATTCAGTCAAGCCAACAGAGTTTGTCTACACAAACCTTCAATTATATGATTTAAAAAATAATAATGTTATGTATACTTCCTTAAATCCTAGTTTAAATTTTTATTCTAGTTCTTATTGTTTTAAATTCAGAAATGTAATTGGAATTTAGAATTCTGTATTTAATTATGAATGGTGCACAACTCAACTCTCAAACTCTTTGTATTTTCATGGAAGCCTCCCATTTAAGGGGTACATTGTGACAGAGAAAATGCCGGAAGATGTTAGTGCAGTCCTACTGTCAAAGTCATGTCTTCTGTTCTTTCAGAAAGACAAGAGAATGAGGCAGACAAGCATTTCAAAGCTTGTGGAGTTATTGTGCCTGACTGCTTGTGTTGGGTTCCTTGGAGTCACAGACTTGAATTACAAATGCCCTAATTTTATGTCAAATGTGTAAGACTCATGGTATGATTGCCATCATTTAATCCTGTGGCATCTATTGTTAGTCTTTTCTTTTTTTTTTTGGAACAAGATGTCCCTTTTTCCCCCCATGTGCATGGGTGCATAACTTTGTCAGGGGTTGGTGGGTAAGTGCTGTTCCATTCGGCTATCCATTGCTCCAGGCTTAAGGTAAAAAAATCTTGGATTTCACAAATTAAGTCTGCCATTGCAGCCAGTGGCATGATGGGCACTTACATTAACCAGCTTTAATTGGGAGAGTCGTTTACCTTACAGGCATGGGGATGGTACGTTTGGAGCTGAAGAAATTGGAGTTGGTTGTGAAGGGCAAGCTAGATGTTCTAGAGAAGTGCGTGTTTGTGTGAGTGCTCGTGTGCTTCAAGGTATGTATCGAGTGTACGGAGATGGGGTGAGGGTCATAGCAGGCCAGGGAATGATCTGACAGGGATCATAGTCTGTCCTTGGGAGATGATTAACTTCAGCCCTTTTCCACATTCCTGCCTTGCCTTAGGATGGCAAGGCAGGAATGTGATATTTTGTAACCTACAGTAACTATATATATTCTCATTTCAGTTGATATTGATAGTTCTCATCAAATAATTAAAGTTAGTGTTCTGTTATTTTAAGCCAGAACTTTGTGGTAACTTTTTTCGTTTTCCCTTCCACAATTCACTCAAATTTTTGACCTGCTGATAATCAGCGTCTCGGTTTGGCAACCATCCCACTCGCCGGGGTCTTCAGTTCGACAGCTAAACTTGACACCTTCTGGCCATTAAAAGTGCATGGCACCTTCCATCAGGTCTTCTCTGACTTGATCATCCGGCTTCTTCTGTTTCCTTACTCGCCCTCACTTTTGACACTTGCAGATATGGGCGCCCTGGTCTGCCTATCAGTCACAAAGTTCCTCCAAGAACAGTAGGGGAGCTCACTGAGGCTGTCTCTGCTAAAGGCATTTGGTGTCCATCAATGTAGGAGATCCCTGGGATAACCTGACATAGAGAGATGTGGGGCTCGCTCTCCAGTGCCTCCCTCTGTGCAATTCCTTCAGTGTGTTCTGTCGATTTGCTCTACTGTACTGACAAGCGGGCCAATCTCTGCTAGTCCACGGCTTCCTGCCTGCCATCATGCTGTGTTTGTTTTAGCTACCGTTCTATTGCTGCTTACTTTCCCTTTTCCCCCTTACTCTGCGGCACTCTCAAATTCATTACAACATTCCCTTCCTTTGTCTCTGTATTTTTGTGTGTCTTGTCAAATAAGTGTATTCGTACAATCCAGGTGGCCCCACAGTCAATTGGAAAACCTCTCACAGCACGAAATTGTGTTGAGTTTTTCTAAGCTGTGTTATTGCGGTTTGCTGGAAGCCCATCTGACAGGAGCTTGGCAAACTAGCCTGAATTCAATGTGCGAGCCTATATATTTCTCTCTTTTTTTTTAACTCCTCTAAGAGACAATTTTTCTACCAGCCATGCAGCCACAGCTAGTTTTGTTGTTTTAGCCAAACTGAAAATGGCAAGAGTATGACTGAGAGGAATCAAGGAATTTGTTTACTCATGTTAACTCATTGCAGTCCTACACCAGAGCCTGAAGCTGGACTGTCATAGCCTGCTTGTTTTATTGAATATACCACAAAAAAGGAAAGGTCATTGTAGATGGTAAATTTGCACTGACATACCAAGTCATTTTTATTTGATTGCATTTCCATTCAGTATATACAATATATATATATATATATATATATATATAATATATATATATATACAATTCCTATAGTCTTTAGATATTTTTATAACACTTTCAAGTAAGGTAGTACATTTATTACATTTCCAAGTAATGTAATTTCTGTGTGTGTGTATTCATTCATTCTTATGTGTGACCCGGGACCACAAAACCAGTCATAAGGGTAAATTTTTGAAATTTAGATTTATACATCATATGAAAGCTGAATAAATAAGCTTTCCATTGATGTATGGTTTGTTCAGATATGAAAATATTAGGCCGTGATACAACTATTTGAAAATCTGGAATCGGAGGGTGCAAAAAAATCTAAATATTGAGAAAATCGCCTTTTAAATTTGTCAAATGAAGTTCTTAGCAATGCATATTACTAATCAAAAATTAAGTTTTAATATATTTACAGTAGGAAATTTACTAAATATCTTCATGGAATATGATCTTTACTTAATATCCTAATGATTTTTGGCATAAAAGAAAAATCAATCATTTTGACCCATACAATGTATTTTTGGCTATTGCTACAAATATACCCCAGCGACTTAAGACTGGTTTTGTAATCCAAGGTCACATTTTATATATTATCTATTTGACTATGTATGTAAAAATCATGCATATCATGTTTTCATTTATTTATTTATTGGGTGTATGAATTAATGAATTTCCTTGACATCTGATAAAAGTTGGTGTCATTTATCATGCAGTTATTGTTCACACAGTGCATTAACCACTTGTGAATACTCTAATAGAATTCCACTCCCTTTTCTTACTATCTATCTGACATGCATTCTCATGCTTTCATGTATCACATCTTTTCACTTGTCTTTGAATCTCTTAAACCCCGTCCTTAAGATTTAATTAACATTTTGATCCAGGGGAATTAAAGCCGAGCGCTCTGAACAGTGGTACAGTGGCTTTTGTTTGGGCTGGAAAGTGTTGCAGAACACGACGCATGCGCATACTCACTTAACATCTTCATTTGGCAAACGAGAGGCACAGGCGCAGTGTGTTTGTTCTGTGATCTTTAGCATGTGCGTATTTGTATATATGGGATTCTTTTACAGCAGGTGCTAAAACAAATAGATTATAATAAAGCGTGAGAACTGGTGAAAAGAAAAAGTAACCCTGAAGGATTGGAAGTGTGAAAGCACGTCTGTGAGCATCCATTGTACCTGACTCATCAAATGAAAAATTCATAAATTAATCCTTTGACAATAAAGCTATACACTCCAAAAACCGATGCCTGATTGACTCCTGCAGCCGAACCACAGAAAAACTGAACCCTGAATTCAATGTAACATGAAATGTCTCATCCTCCACAAGCACATTATTGAGCTTTCAAGACTAGCGGCTGGGAAATATTTCCATGCAGCATGGGATTGACAAAACCATTGAAGGAAGAAAAAGAAAGAACATTTTAAAAATAAAGGGCAACAAGTGTGTGAATTTAAAATCCCACAGTCCATGAAACATTTACTTTCTTCTCCCATTGATAACAGCACATTTGGGCTCTTGACTTCATGTGTAGCTGTATGCCTTTGTGTGTCTGTTCATGGAGCAGTGCGCTGGGGTGTTATTTGCGAGCGATTGTCTGAGCCTAATAAAGTTGTCAGCTGGCTGTAGGAAAACAGCTGATGTGGTCCCAGGAAGGCAACCGATGGAGAGCAGTCTGTGATCATCCCAAGGTATGATGGGAGACCACCACGAACCACATGCAACCCTTTCTCTCCACACCCCGAGATCAAAGCGCAAGCCCTGGTAATACTCCATCAATTAAAACGCCTATATATCCCTAGTGCATGAAGAGAATGAGAGCGAGCTAGAGGGAGGGATAACGTAGACTGCTATTTGATTCTTTAGATTTTGCTCATGGATCCGTTTTTGTCCTTCTGTGAACTTGTAGTTGTATGCTCATATATTCTCTCTTGCTCTCTGTTATATATTAATATATTTTAGCATGTTTCTAATTAGTTAAGAATTAACGTGCTCTGTGCACAGCCTGGCATTGCATTTGTAATGCAGAGAGTGGTGCAGAGAGTCTGCAATAACCTACATACTTTACAGCTAGCTGTGTTTATTATATGTGCATGCATAAAGATTAGGAGTGGGATTTGCTAGGTCTCCCAAAATAGTTTCTTCATGATACTTTCACCATTATGATAGATATAGGGATTGTTTAATTGGTGTGACATGTTGCAGTTTATTAGTGCAAGATTTATTATATTATATTATGTAATAATATATTTAAATATTTAGATTAATGTAATATTTATGTTGTATATTACACATACAAAAATATTTGGCTGCTTTAAATACATTGCTTAGAAATTGCAATGCATGGTTCTTACTAAGCTCTTTGAAGCATTAAGCTTTAAAAAAAACAAAGGCTCACTTTGAATGCAAATCAGGTATTTTAGATCTGTACAGATGTGCTATGGTAATTTCTGCTATCAGGAGAAATGTTTCTGCTCTCTATGAATAAACTTTAGTGCCAATGACTTCTTTTTGTAAATATCAAAGCATTTGCTATTGCATTGAAATAATAATGATGATAATTGTCATTAGTTTATTGACTAGGTGTTGTGAAGGAATATCACTGCACTATACTGTATTGATTTCCCACCTCACCTTTAGTCAATTCTTTCATTATGTTTTCATCTGTAGCACTCTGTATCCCATCAGTGACTCTGCAGCGTGTTTCTTTCTCTGTCCTGATTGAAATAGGTGACTCGTTTAGATGTGGTGAGTTCAGTGATCTCACTCATTGACCCCTTTAGGCCTAAGACAGCACATTAAGATTCCCACATAACGACGACTAGTGCTTTCATCTGCTCTAGATGAAAGAAACATGAGCACTTGAGGATGAATGAGAAGAAAGCCAATGTTTTGTTTTCCTGACTTCAGCAGATTTGGCCTGTGATGCAAGAGAACTGTTTTAGCAGTGAACGCTGTCCAGGCTTATCTGCCCTGTGAGCTTTTTCTTTTCAGAATAAAGCCAAACATGTCAGAATAACTGCTTCTCTGTATCTTTGCCTTTTTTATTAGACATACAGCAAAGGATCATAAAGTACAAGGCATTTTCCATGATGTGCGCTGGTATTCTGTGAAGCTCCTTTAAAGGAACACTCCACTATTTTTGAAAATAGCCTCATTTTCCAACTCCCCTAGAGTTAAACAGTTGAGTTTTACCGTTTTCGAATCCATTCAGCCGATCTCCGGGTCTGGCGGTAGCACTTTTAGCTGTAGCTTAGCATAGATCATTGAATCTGATTAGACCGTTAGCATGTTGCTCAAAAATGACCAAAGAGTTTCTACATTTTTCCTATTTAAAACTTGACTCTTCTGTAGTTACATCGTGTACTAAGTCCGACGGAACCCATGGTACGGCAGCAAAGTTCCTTGATTATTACACCGGAATGAGAGTATAGTTCCTAGCCATAGAGGAAAAATATAGAAACACTTTGAGGGGAACTTACTGTCTTTAGAAAAGTTTAGATGGTATTTTTTCTTTTCTTCTTGCCTCTGTATAATGCATATTAAAGTTCATAAGTGCAGTGCTGCTTTGTTTACAGCGAAAACCAAGGAGACGCTTTAAGCGCCACCTGCTGGCAGGGAGTGAATCTGCATCTCATTCAGCTCTGCTTTCATGCAGATATTTGTATGTATAGTTTCACAAAACTGAAGTCAAATCATGCTGTTTTTGCTTCAAATTTCGAAATTATACAACCTAATTTAGATTAAAAACTGTTCATGTTGCATGTATGCAGCATCTTTGTTTGGATCATGATTAAAATGCAGTGGTTGCCTCTCATTTTAAATGGAAAGAGCACAGACAAAGCCTTGTTTTGTTTATCTGAAGAGATTTTTTTATTTGTGTTACTTATTTTTTTGGGGCTTGTTTTAAAATTTCTATGTAGTTTTGTTATTTACATTTACATTAGCCTATATCTAAATGTTGTTATTTAGCAGACGCTTTTATCCAAAGCGACTTACAAATGAGGACAATGAAAGCAATCAAAACCACCAAAAGAGAAATGCAAGTGCTATATTAGTATATTATTATAGTGTTATATTTCAATTTCACAAAGAAACGTGCAACATTTTGTCCAAGCAAAAATAAAATGACACACTTAATTTATAATTTGTCTTAAATCTCATTTTGTAAAAAAATAATAATCGCGAATCGAATCGTGAAATCAAAATCGTGAATCGACTCGTGAGTTGAGTGAATCGTTACATCCCTAAGCATCACTGTAAAACAAAAACAGTTTCTTTAAATATTTCCCAGTTTAAAGGACCTAACAAATACTTAGAAATATAATTTAGTTGAAACTACATAGAAACCCATTTTAGTCTAACAGAATTTCCTATAAGTTTGCCCCAACTAGTCAAACTAGTTGTCTGAACAAAGAATTTCAAATTGAACAATATTGCTAAAATATATAAGGGTTTGTGAGCTCCCAGCATGCACTGCAGCATGAACAAATTATGCAAATACTGTCATAGGATTATTATATTTGCTGTTTGTTGCCGTTTAATTTTGTTGATTATCACAGTTCTTCAAGTTTTAGGACAAACTGAGAGAACCTCAAAATTTAGCACTTTTGTAAGTCTCAAAGCAAAATCTTAAATCTTACAGAAATTCTGAAGCTTTATCATAAATATGTGGTTGTATGGTGACCTGTGCAGGTGTAGAATTGATTTCAGTTGTTGGCTGCATTCAGATGGAAATTGCAGTGGAAGGTTTAGGGAGCTTCTTGCTGTGTATGTGGTGTTTAAATTCAGGGCTTGTGGGGTGATTAAGACCTGTTTGCTCTGGTGTCTCAGTGCGGATGCTAGCTGAAAGAACGTCCGTTCTCTGTGTGTTGTCAGCCAGCTTAATCATAAAGCCTCCGTAAAGCCCCTGTGGTCTCCCAGCAAGGAACCCCACTGCCTTGGCATTCCTGTTTGTGCTTTTGTTTTCAAATGCCATCCATCAAGTGTTGCATCTACTTGCATCTACCAATCAGTTATTGGCAGGCCCAGATGAAGCCTGCAAAGTTTTGCACATGAGTTTACTGATTTTGGTTAAAAAAAAAATTAAAAAAGCTGCACAAAGGGTGGTAAAAAATCATATTTGTTACCAACTAGAGGTCTGTGCAGAGATTTGTATTTTACATTTTTCAGTTATGAAACCTATTGAAATTTCACTGAAGTGACTTTAATAATTTTATTATTAAAGATATCTGGTATAGTATAAGATTAAAAGTATCACATTGGGCATAAGAAAAAAAAAATCAGTGAGCATTATTTTAAAGCACTTCCTCCCCAGTTGATTTGAAATAGGATTCCTTTCACTTCCTAGTGTTTACCTTCATGTTTTATATCTGTAGCGGTGAGATGATGTTTGGGTGGATGTTTTCTGTGCCATGCTTGGAATATAAAAGCATCTGTTTCCTTTGGTCTAAGCTCATCTGTTCTTTAAATAAAATTAATGACGCGGTCCAAAAACACCATGGCATTTTTGAATAAGTTGGGAGCTACTGTGCTATTGTCAGATGAAAGGGACTAGCATAAATTAGTTGACTTATTTAAAGTTAGGTTATGATTTCCATCTCTGGGTTTATAGCTAGTATTTTCCATATGTGTTATTTATACACTTTGCTGTGTGTTTGGCTATGTAGGCACACATGATATTTTCCACATCTATTAGTGCAGTACTTCTGTACTGGGCAGTGGACGCTATATCTTTCTAGTTGTTGCTATTTGTGGCTTACTAAATCAACCGGACATTATAAAGACAAATATTGTCACAAATTCCACAGTAAAGGGATGTTTGGGTTTAAGTTAATCTTTAGCAAAACCATATGTCAAAAGTTTGGGGTCAGATTTGTTTAAATGTTTTTGAAAGAAGTATTGTATGTTCATCATATATATTTGATACAAAATCCAGTAACAACACAAATATTGTGAAAGATAATTACAATTTAAAATATCAGTTTATTTTTTTTTTTTACTTTAACATATTTTAAAATGTAAATATTTCCGTGATGACAAAGCTGAATTTTTAGTAGCCATTACTCAGATTCAGTGTCACATGATCCTTCAGAAATCATTCTAATATGCTGATTTGATGTTCAAGAAACATTTCTTCTTATTATTAATGTTGAAAACAGATGAGCTACTTCACATTTTTGTGGAAATATTTGATCAGATGTCAAATACTATATATTTGGATATTTTTATATAAAAAACAGATTTTTCCATATATAGATAGATATAGATATAGGCCTAGATATATAGATATAGCTGAACATAGTGTTATATAGAGTTTTTTTTTTTTTTTTCATCCCGGTGCTAATGTCAGAGGTTGTGCATTCAATCAAATTCTACATAAAACATTTTGTTGGCTTTTGCAGTTATAGTTATATTCATTAACTTTTTGTTTGCTTTGGTTACCACTAGATGTCCATTGAGAAATCTGAAGCAAAACCACGCTGTATTAATTTAATACACAGACTCCGAAAGGACAAAAGAAACTAGCTAATTCCCGCTCACCCATCTCTCTGATCAAAACTGCTGTGCATTCTGGCCCAGGAGGTGTGTGGGCTGTTATCTGAGCCGGTCTGTGTGCAGATCTTAATGTCAGAGCGAAGGGTACCAGGGGCCAGTCAGCACATTCAAGGCACAGAGAGCTGGCAGAGGAGCAGACGTTAGCTCCAGGCACCTTGCGAGCGTTTGATAGCAGTGCCTCTTTGTGAGCCTGCCTGTGTGTATTTTATTATTTTTTTTACAGCTCAAACGCAACTGTCTGCATCTAATCTTCTTCCTGCTTTTATCATCAATTCCACTTGTCTGATTTTCGTTGGGCCTTCCCCCCCATCTATTTTTTCTACTTTCTGGTTACCCTGCATGTTTGCATCTAAAGCAAGATTGCCTGTCTTATTGTGAGAGTGTGTTTGCTGTGCTGAGATCTACAGATAGGTGGCAGTGTTCCTTTGTACAGTGACAGCTCTGTCTCTTCCTTTCTCTTTCTCTGCCCTCCCTACCTCTGTGTTTTTTTCCCCCCCTAGCACACACTCTCTCTCTCCCTCTGCTTGTTCACATTGTATTTTAGGGCTGCAAATTAACCTGTCACTTCATCATTTGACAAGATCTTCATTTTTATTCATTAGGACCTGGGTTGGGCCTGAGTGTGTCCGTGGTCATTTGCTTCCACTGTCTCTTTCTCCTTTCGCCATTCTTATTCATTCATTCCTTCCATTTCTTTTTCTTATTTTTTTCTTCTCTCTGTGGCTGGTGTGGTGGCATTATCCCTTGTTAGGATTGCACCCTGCGTGGCTGCTCCTGAGAACAGGATGCTGTTAAGGTACTAAAGAGCTGGTAAGCTGACTGTGATGAAAAGATAAATGACTGCATAAGTAAGCAGAACTTCGGCCATGTTTGCTCAGATCTAGGGGAGATTGTGGAGCGGTAGCGCTCCAGCTTTCGAGAAAACCTCTGAAATAAAATGACGTTGGCTTGTTTAGGGTGGATATATGGTGCACTGGACTTTATTTATGTATTTATTTATTTATAAATAGCCCTGCATCGAAATCAAACAACAGCAAATTTATTTATGAACAAAATCTGGATTAGACATTAACGTAAGTATAGTCATTTGCCCATCTAAACCCAATTCATACAAGCAAAACACTGTCATCATTTAAAATGTCTTAAATAGGTGCAGAAAGTCTTAAATTCAAAAATTCATGGCATTAAATGTTGCATGCACTGCAAAAAAATGAATATCTTCCTCAGATACATTTACTTGAGCTGAACAAAATGATGTGTTTTATGATGCATAAAACAAGAACAAATATCTGTTAATGCGGCATGAAAACATGTTTTCCTTTTGAATATCTTATAAAACAAGACTTATATTGCATCATTTTGTTTAGTAAATAAACACACTGACTTTGTATGTATTAATAGAATATTAGACACACTTACTGTATATGAGACTGTGATAAAATCCTCACTTATGAACCCTTTAGAAAGTTTTTTGTTTTGTTTTTCCATGACCATCTAAAGTTGTTAAATTATGTAACTTCCACGTTACACGCAGGGATACCAGAAAGGTACATGACAACAATCCACAAGGTAAAGGTTATATGCAGCAGACTATACCCACAGGAAGTTCATCCACCTACAGTACTAGTCCCATTGCTAAAAAGACAATTTAGACTTTGCAGCTCACACATTTGTGTCTGCTTAAATTATGTGCTTTTACAAGCTGCACATTTTAGCTTTTAAACCATTTCTCAAATTACATGTGCTATAGTCAGCTGAAGTTCTCCTTCAGGAGCCAGTTGAACAATTACAACCAATACTATTGTTTTTTTTTTACAACCTTGAATTTGAACTATATACAGTTAATGGTACAGTTATACAGTTAGTGCATGCTTGCACCCAAACATTTCTGACAGATGTAAGCACACAAGCTAGGCTGCAACTGTTTACATCCATGATTTAGGCCTGTAAAGTCATTTAAGGGACACACATTCAAGGAAACAATATCTGTTAATGCGGCATGAAAACATGTTTTCCTTTTGAATATCTTAGAAAACAAGACTTATATTGCATCATTTTGTTTAGTAAATAAACACACTGACTTTGTATGTATTAATAGAATATTAGACACACTTACTGTATATGAGACTAATGTGATAAAATCACTTATGAACCCTTTAGAAAGTTTTTTGTTTTGTTTTTCCATGACCATCTAAAGTTGTTAAATTATGTAACTTCCACGTTACACGCAGGGATACCAGAAAGGTACATGACAACAATCCACAAGGTAAAGGTTATATGCAGCAGACTATACCCACAGGAAGTTCATCCACCTACAGTACTAGTCCCATTGCTAAAAAGACAATTTAGACTTTGCAGCTCACACATTTGTGTCTGCTTAAATTGTGCTTTTACAAGCTGCACATTTTAGCTTTTAAACCATTTCTCAAATTACATGTGCTATAGTCAGCTGAAGTTCTCCTTCAGGAGCCAGTTGAACAATTACAACCAATACTATTGTTTTTTTTTTTACAACCTTGAATTTGAACTATATACAGTTAATGGTACAGTTATACAGTTAGTGCATGCTTGCACCCAAACATTTCTGACAGATGTAAGCACACAACCTAGGCTGCAACTGTTTACATCCATGATTTAGGCCTGTAAAGTCAATTAAGGGACACACATTCAAGGAAACTTTGAAGTGTTGTGTGAACATGCTCACCTAGTTGTTACTGGTTGTCAAATGGTTAGTAAGGCAGGTGTTTAAGTTATACAGATATAGTTCATGTTGGAATGTATAAATGATGTATAAAAATTTTTGGGGCCAGTATCAATTTTGTTTTTTACTTAAAGAAATGTATGTTATCCAGCAAGGTTATGCATTTAAATTGGTCAAGTGACCGTAAATACATTTATAATGTTATTAAAGATTTATTTTTCAAATAAAATTTTTATTTTTCTCTTTCTATTCATCAGGAATCCTGAAAAAAGTATCACAGTTTCCTTTAATTGCCCTCACAGGAATAAATAACATTTTATTTTTAATTGTAATATTTCATGAAATGACAATTTTTACTTAAAAAAAAAAAAAACTTTAAAACATCTTACTGATCCTAAAGTTTGACTGATATCGTATGTTGGAATCGGTGGTGTTGTATGAATATAACTGGCCACTACTGTACAATATCAGAGGTATGGAACTCTTTCTGGAAGAAAAAAAGTATCATTTTATATATAGAATTGAGACCGAATCAAGACTTGTAACATGTCTGAAATGAAAAGTGGAATGAGCTTTTAGAAAGAAAAAAAAAAAGCTATATTTCATTTCTCCTTTGTCTCTCACATCATTCTGCTCTTTGATGAATCCAGAAGGCAGTGATAGTTTTGCTTTCTGTGTTTCCGCTTTTCTCCCTCTTATTTCGGCCTCTCTGGACACCGAGCAAATATACTGAGTGAAATATTTAAGTCTTAGCGTGCAGCTGAGGCAAATAATAACCAATTCTACGGACTATTACCGGACACCTGGAGACCTCAACCGCCTTTCCTTCTTTTTGCTTCTCTTCAAAAAGAACTGTTTGCCACGAATGTTAGCAAACCTACCCCAGTCTACCAGACTAAGCAGATTACCAGTAATTGTATGTGTATATGTGTTTGAAAAGAAGAGAGGGAGGGATAGAGGGATGGTTAATGCTTTGAATAAGATTGAGATCCCTACTGGCTGTTTTGTCGTGCCTCCGAGATCAGTGCTTGGAGGTTGGGTCCTGTGGAGGGGCCCCAGCCATATGGGGCCGCCAACACGCTGAGAGATGGTTTGATCTTAGCTGTGGCAGTTCTGTTTTCGATCAGAAATCTGGAGCCCCATGCACTCCATGTTTACAGCATTAGAGAGGATCTAGATGATACAGAAATTAGCCTGTTTCTTAATGCATCAGTCTTGTTTGAGCTAGATGAGTGCATGGATTCTGAGCACTAGTGCAGGTCATTGAGTTGACATGGGTGAAATGTTTGGGTTTTTGTTATTAGATTCATTAAATTAGTATTTTAGCAGGAGAATGTGAGGATAATAGAGTAAAGCCCATTTGTCACATGCGTAATGCATTTTAAGCATGCAGCAAAAAAGAGACTAAAGTAGGATACACATTCTCATTGAGTTGACTCCACTTGATTATACTGACTACACAAATGGCTGTTCTCACAAGCAGATTCAACTTTTCAACTCTGTGTCTCTCGCCCTCTGCCAGGTCAGACGCTCAGAAACAACATCTTACACAAAGACGTAGGGATGGGTTTACTTGCCTGAATCCAATGGCTCCCTTTTGCATTATCATCCACAGCATCTGGATATGTATTGTATAAATATAAATGAATAATTCTGATTCTTTAAGGGATAGTTCATCTAAAAAACACATTTGTCTTCATTTACTCACTCTCATGTCATTCCAAACTCGTTTTACTTGATTTTTTTCCCTCTACAATACAAAAGGAATGGTTTTAATACTGTACTGGTCGCTCTTTTCCAAGTTTATGGTGACTAGGTTTCAAGCTTCAAAAAGGCACTATAAAACTAACCTAAAAGTACTCCATTCTTTACTGGGTTTCTGAGTGTTTCAATAAAAGTTTATAAACATCCTTAAAACTGCATTGGATATCAAGACTTGAGATACAGTGGGTACGGAAAGTATTCAGACCCCCTTAAATTTTTCACTCTTTGTTATATTGCAGCCATTTGCTATGCTCTCCCTACCCACTGTATATATATATATATATATATATATATATATATATATATATATATATATATATGTATGTATGAGGTTTATACTTAAAACAAGGGAAAGGTCACTTTGTAGTTACACTTTACTGTTCAGTTAGGTGTCATGAACTGTAATGAACAATAGCATTTATTAATCATAAAAATTAATTTTTAATGTTTCAAGTTATAACGTTATAACAACCTAATTGTAATGTGTTCACCAATTTGCTGTAGGAGTAAGAAAACTTAATTCAAGAAAACTGAAAACTATCTGAAAACAAATTGAAAATAAGTTTCACTTATCAGGTAAATTGATCTTGTTGTAATGGGAAGGTTTAAATATTGTTCATGAAAAAAAGTGTGTATATTTGGTTATACAATAAAATTGTTGTAATTTGTCTTTTTGCACTTTGTCAAATGGTAGCATGTCCAATAGTGAGTTTGTATGTGGGACTGTGTGTGTGTGTGTGTGAGAGTGTGTCTGTCCTCTAATAGATGTGCAGTAGTGAATGCAGCCTCACAGCTCTCTGTCTCATAATGGCCAGTGTGGAGTCTTTAGCCCGTCTGAATCCGAAGCCTTTGCTGATGGATAATTGCACTCCCAGCCTCTTTGCCTCTTCTTTCGCAGCTGAAAACCAAGCTCATTGCAGCTCATAAAGAATCCCCCCGCTGAAGAAGAGAGTGGGAAGGTGGGGGTTATGAGGGAAAAAAGAGATCCCAAGTTGTCCTTGTGCATAAAAGTAGATTCTGCACTTCAACACCTTTTCAAATTAATATTTGTGATGGGTCTATTCTGTGGCCGAGGTTTCTGTTCTGCGCCCCTTTGTTCCTGCGTTTGATGTAATGGAAGAGAGGACAAAAAGGAGATGGGAGAGAGAGGGAAAATGGTAGTGAAGTGGGTTTAAGGGGCTGCTTCTGTGAGGGCTGAAAGGCGAGTGGTGTGAATGGAGACTGGGAGTGTTTAGGCCCATGCCTGAGCTGTAAACAGACAGGTCCGGCACAAAGGTTCGCCGCAAATGAGCACATGCTCACGGGCCTAGTGAGAACCCCCCCCCCCTCCGCCCCTTCTCTGCAGGCCAGCCGCTCCATGTAGCCATCTCCTCGAGACATCTGGCCAATCGGGGCCTGGTCCCCCTCCCATCCGAAGACCCAAATTGGGCCCCTCCCCTCATTTCACAGCAGTGCCGGAATACCTTCTTCTTCTACCCCAGTGCTTGGGCGGTTAAAGTCTTTTGTTTGGTTAATTGCGATGAGTATAATATACTAGTCTCTCGGAGGTCCGCTTGAGACAATTAGACAATCGCCAGCTTTTAATGAGACAGTACCCAGTCACCCAGCGGCCCCCCTCCTTCCTCCTTCAGTGGCCCTCTCACTCGTTTTTTCTTTTTGTTCGGGGGGTGGCGGGGGGACGTGCTGGAAAAGGGGATTGCCTGCGAGTCGGGCTTCCCTCGGAGTAATCAGGCTGGGAAAGAAAGAGTGGAGAAATAGACAAGAATAAAAGGGGTATTTTGTCTTCAATCAAACTCTCATGGGCAACTCCCCTGCTTCTGAAAGGCCGTGTGAGGCTCGCGTTTCATCGCTTCGGAGCGCTGTCGTGTTTGGGAATGGCCAGGTAATGAGCAGCCATTTTCTTCAGTTCAGGGAGAGAGACGGGCACATTAGATTGTCACTTCTATAAGCAAGAGGACTGGCTGGAGGGCCGAAGATGACGAAACGCACCAAGAGTGCCCTGCTCCCCCCGTACCTCTCAACAAATTGGTAAATAATGTGTGTGGTTTCAGAAAAATTAATAAAAAAATCGTCAATATTAATAAGCGTTTCATTACGTTCTCTCGCCCCCCTCATTAATTAATAACCCCATTTCATGTCATCAAGTGTTTCGGATTCACGGGTCCCAATCTACATTTGTATAAAGTTGTGAAGGGCAGTGTGTTTCTTTTTTCCCATTGTTCCTCTCTTCTTTTCTGCTATTCTTTCACCCTCCTTTTTTATTTATTTTTTCTTGTGCACTAATCACACTGTTACGACAAAGACGGGCTCCATTATTGCATCTGTGACTGAGAAGAAAGGAAATGAGAGCGAGACAGGGGTTAGTCGTCTCCTGACACAGGACAATTAATCTTCCCGTAAAGCCTTGTCAGGTGGCTAAAACGGACACAAATGGATGGCCGGCATTAACCGGGGGAGTGTAGGTAGGGATTTTAACAAGCGTTTACGAGAGTTCATTTTCTCGCTAATGAAGAGGGGAATAAGTGACCCGCCACACCGGCGACGTACACTTAAAGCTCTGTCCTCCTTCATCACCGAGAGATGGATGGAGACGGGAAAAGAGTGATTCCTGGTGTCTCTGTTGGCGAACGCGAGATCTTAGGGCCTCAACCGGCCAAAGATCACAGCGCCTGCCCTCACGCGACGGCCTCTGCGTGGCCTCCCGCTCTGCCACTGCCTGGCCTGCCAATTTAATTAAAGCTCTGCAGAGTCTAGCCACTGCAGCCAAAGAAGCTGTCCTGCCCTCCAAAGAGCTTGTTTATTTAGAGCTGATGAATGCTTCAGCAAGTAAGCCACTCTGAACTTTTAATGAGCCTTCCCGCACCCAGCCGGCAGGGAATGAAAGCGAGAGGTCTGGTTAGAGGCTCGGCTGAGGGTTGACCTGAAATGGCATTGATTATTGGCTGTACTGAGAGAGAGGCGTCTGCGTGTTCAGATCTGAGAGAGGAAGAGGAGTGTTGAGGATGAAAAATATACCTCAAGTGTGCGTTGTTCACTCACTTACCGGCTTAGCGTCACAGAGGCCGGTGCGTCTCTTTGTTGAAGGTGCACGCTTAAAGGAATGTTGTGACTCAATGTTGTCGATTACCACAGAAAATGAATTTCACTTGGCTAAAATGGGGGGGGGGGGAATTGCAATGGGTACAAATGTGTTAGCATGAGACTAACGTGATTGAAGTTAAGAGTCTTTTAACAATATCCACACAAGGACACCAAGAAGGGATGTGATGGAACAGGAATTAGTTGGTAATGCTAAAAAAGCTAAGTTCACCCACCTAGAAAAGTAGTCCAACTTTCCCATTTCATTGGTCAGTGCATTGCTGTAAATGAGTGATTCTTGAGTTAGGGGGAATTCTGTGTTCTCTAGTACAATTTTAAATAGAAAATTCTTTAAAAAGTCTGCCTCTTCAGTTACTACTTCCTAATTTATGAGAGTGTTGAAAGGTGAAATTTGATTTCTCTATTTTGGCCTTGTCCCATGTCCTGATTGTTTATTTTTCTTTACAATGTATCCAACGTAAACACGCAGCTTTTCTTTGGATGTGATTGTATGAGTGATAGTGTGACTTTAAAACTAGTTCCCTCTCACAAACACTCGCTTCACCTGCACACGTTCGACTCTGGGGAGCTTGTTTCAGTGTGTGCTGAACTTTTTCTCCCCCTATCCACAGCTGAATGTATTTTACATAAGAGTGTATTTTTCAGTGTCTGTATCTTGTGATCATGTAGACTGTCTAGCAAGGTGTCATCGAGCCACCAGGTCTGTGTGCTGCTGTGGCCACATTCAGGGAGGACTCTCTGGGACATTTCATGCTCCTGGTCCCAACGGCAGAAACTGAAGACTGGGGGTTTTGAATTGTTAATGTGTGCACTCTTTGACAGGTACTAGAAATAGAAAGAAAAGACACAGTTGTTGGTTAGTGGAGTCTGTGGGGGGAAGCGCAATGTTTCAGTAGTTACCGGCCACTTATTTGTGGATGCCACATATACTACGAAACTATTATTCTTTCGAAGCTATGGACTTGTCTGAAGAGTGTTGTTTTGTAGTCAATATGTTTGTTTATAGGTGTGGGTTTATTTATTCATTCATTTTTATGTGCATTGTTTTGCTCTGCTACATTTTCTAGCACAATAATGAGACGTATATCATGGCCACTTTGATGGCTGTACCAGAAGTTTTGTTTTTAAATAGATGTTTCAAGGCTGAACCGAAGCACAGGATGGACCCTTGGACTAGCGTCTATCATTAAACTGCTGCCACTCGCTGACCTGAGATGTCAGAGCTAGCGAATTCATCCTGCCGGTGTATTTGTTATCGCCAGCTGTATGCATGCGCGACTCTCAAGGGGTAAGGAGACGAAGCAAACAAGACGTCAATGTTGCATTGCCGCCCGCCCACCCTCACCCCTCCCCTCGCTTGGCACCCAAACAGTTTTAATTATATCTTCTCCCGTGTAGTGCGCCTCAGTAACCAAGGAGCTGACATTGATGCATGTGCTGATAAATCCACAAACACTGGAAACGAGATTAACAAAGATTTTGAGGAAAGGGTGACAGCTAATTTTGCGCAGTGGTCCATGTCTCGTTCAGGAGTGATGTTTTGATAGAGAACCGGTTGAGAATTCAGCTTTCGTGTGGTGGAGTGGGATTAGATGGTAATATCAGGAGTTGCGTAGCATATGCACTTTTTAAATTGTTTTGCTGATATGTTTTTTTCTCCCACTAGCTCACGTTCCATGCATCATTTTGCCAGGTAGCCATTCTTGTCCTTCTGTGTGTTTGTACTGATGTCGGAGTAATGAATGCGTGTTGTGAAAGGAGGGATGGTTTTTGTGAAGTGAAGAGGTAATCGGGTAAAATATCAAACCTAGGACACTTAATTCTAATATAAATAGTGAATTCTGTGTGTCGTGAGGCCATACAAACCTCCATTCTCCAGTCATATCTGTAGCCTAAAAAAGCGGTTTTATTTTACACGGAGCGATTCGTCTCATGGGGGCGGCCATGTTGTTGGTCATATGACCAGCAGAATGCTGCTGTTTAATACACTTTATCTTGGTATCATTTAATTCATGAAATCTAATTAATCATGACTGACTCTGGACAGCGCATTCCTACAATGTTATTGGTTGCCGAGTAATTCATTTTCCTAGAGGCTCCTATTTTCCTAAATAGGCTTTAGCGTTTGATCATATTTTCTGGAAAATTCAGTGCACTATGTGCAGCAAACATAACTTCACTGATCCTCGGTGACTTACTTACTTCTGTGGAACACAAAATATGAATTTTTTGAAGAATATACTGGCTATTATTTTCCATATCATGAGAGTGAATTGGGACTTGGAATGTCAAAAATTAAAAAATGTCCCAAAAAAATCATTTAATAAGTATCATATGAGTTTTGGATTATATTTATGATACTTTTATGGTGCCCTAGCTTCATTTTTGACGCTTGAATGATCTAGTCACCATTCATTCCAGGTACGTATAAAAGAGCAACCAGCATAATATTCAAAATTTCTTGTTTTCAACAGAAGCAATGAAGTCATAACAATTTGAAATTACAAAATGTTGACAGATTTTCCCTAGAAGTACACTATTAAGTACTGCTTTGCCTCCCAATGAAGCTTAGCAATGAGGAAATGGGAGATGTTTGGGTAATTACATATTCAGCTACTCACAAGACACTTTGATGAGGATCTGATTTAGGCCTGATGTACCTTCTTATGTTACCTTTATATAGACCCTCTACTTTATTCATATAATACACAATTTCATTCTGAAATGTACACAGTCAGCCATCACCACAGAATGTCGTCTCTATGTTCCCTTACATCTTTTTTCCCCCTTTGCTGGTGCTATCATGAGCACTCATCTTATCTGCGGCAGTAGGGTTTGTATATTGAACAAGACTGACCTCTGTGTTTTTGAACCTGCTAACTGTCTTTGGAGGATTGATCTGCCGTCTGGAGAGAAAGGTATCACTTCGCTTTATTCTTTCTCTCAGAAGACCAGAGACAAGCAGATAACAATCATATCTGCCACTAGTGATTCCTCACGTCTCTGTCAGCCGCGTGTGTGTGATGGGGGGCTTCTGAGACCGCTGGCAATCCTCCACTCTCCACCCTATTTTGTGTCTATATGGCAGAAACATCTTGTAGTTTTCTTTTTTTCCCCTTTTCTCATTCTTTTTTCTCTCATTTCGTTTTTTTTCTGTCTTTCTCCCCGCAGCCTTCCCTTTCAAAATCGGTTCCCCATCTTCATTTGCAGGCAGCTGACAGCTTCTTTTAGTTTTCTTTGTCATTTTCCCCCTTTCTTCTCCCTCTTTTTTTCGCTTCTTTTCTCGCCCTTCGTCCTTCTCCATCTGCTTAGCTTTTGTTTGCTCTGGCCCAACTTGATAATGAGGAATGTGGTGTGACCCTGACCTCCATTGGTCTGGCGATGACCTTCGACCTCCACATGTTCTCCTCTGTCCTCTTTTTGACAGCTTGATTAATTACCCAGTGTTATGATTTATGAGTAGGCAATATGCTAAAAAAAAAAATAAGCCAACAGGTGAAGTTCAGAAAGTTTCCTTCTGTTTTTTAATAGCATTTTTTGTCTTGTGTGCCATAATTGTATTCATGTTTATGGGAAAGGGGGTGTGCTCACTGCTCATGCAGTCAGTTGTGAAGTGCATTTGTCTCTATTGTACAGCCAAAAGTTAGTTTGAGAAGCTCTGCTCCAAAACCTATTGAGCTGCGTAGTTTTCTACATATGCCACCGACTTCTAAGATGGCATGCTATCTATTATGAAACCTTTGATTTGGAGTGATCTTTTTAGACAACAACACCACATGCAACACAAATAGTGTTACACACGTGAAACACACAGGGGAGTTTGTTGTTAGCATGTTGCTAAGCTAGCAGTGCAGTACTTTAATAGGCACAAAAATAGATACACTACCATGCAAAAGTTTTTATTTTTATTTTGGATAGAGTTAATACTTCAGCAAGGGTGTATTAAATTGACCAATAGTGGCAATCAAGACATTTGTAATATTACAAAATATTTATATTTCAAATAAATGGTGTTCTTTTGAGCTTTTTATTTATCGAAGAATCTTGAAATAAAATCCTCAAAATGCTAAGCAGCACAAATATGTTCAACATTGATTATAAGAAATATTTTTTGAGCACCAAATTGGCATTATACAAGGTTTTTTTTTTTTTAAAGATCATGCGACACTAAAGATTGAAGTAATGGCTGCTGAAAATGTAGCTTTTTCAACTAAGGGATACATTACATTTTAAAACATATTTCAATAGACAACAGTTATTATAATTTGCGATAATATTTCACAATATTACTGTTCATTCACTATTTTTGTTCAAATGTAGACTTGGTAAGGATAAGAGACTGTTTTCTTACAAACATTAAAAATCACTTTTGAACAGTAATGTACGTATTGGATAAAATAATGCATTTTTTTCATTACTATTAGTGTATATATATATATATATATATATATATATATATATATACACGCATACACATTACCACATTTACATACACATTATCAAAAGTTTGGGATCAGAATGATTTTTTATGTTTTAACATAAGTGATACCAAAGATTTATGTTGTTAGAAAAGATTTATATTTTGAATAAATGCTGTTCTTTTTAACTTTTTATTCATCAAAGAGTCCTGAAAAAAGTATCGCAGTTTCCCCAAAAAATATTTGGCAGCACAACTGTTGCCAACATTGATAATTGTAATAATAAATCAGCATATTAGAATGATTTCTGAAGGATCGTGTGACACTTTATACTGAAGTAATGGCTGATGGAAATTCAGCTTTGCATCACAGAAATAAATAATATTTTAAAGGACATTAAAATAGAAAACATTATTCTATATTGTAATAACATTTTGCAAGATTACAGTTTTATTTTCTGTATTTTTGATCAAATAAATGATGAGCATAAGAGACTTCTTTATAAAACATTGCAAGTCTTACTGATCCCAAACTTTTGAGCGGTACTTCTCAGTGCAGTACATTCAGAGATTTCCTTCATTGCAAAGGATACATGGTTGCCACCTTAAAATATGACTTCCCTAGAATGCAGCATGATTTTTGTTACTTTTTGTTACAGCTTTTGTGTAGGAGCATCTGTGGTGCTTTAAAATGCAGACTTTTTAGGCAGCTCAGCTAGCTTTTGGAACCTTTCCTTTTGATGATAGTACATAGATATGGTAATCCTCCTCGTTTGTAGGTGAAATCATTCAGCTTCACATGGGAAGTAATATTTCACTGTAATATATTCTCATTTAATCCAATGATCAGTGTCACCTTGGAGACCACCAGCACGTCTTTTAGCTCTCCTTCTCCGGGGCCACAATAACAAAGTAGAGGTCAAGGGATTCCACTTTAACCCTTGACCTCGGGGGCTGGCCACAGTCAGTGGTGGTCAGTAAGATTAATACCCTGTAGGACACTCATTATTCATACTCAGCCAGAGATAGATTACACAGGAATATGAAGTTTGAAAATGCTGCTCTGCTCAAGAGGCCTTTAGCCTCTGGTCTGTTAGTGCTAAACGTCTGGCTTAGCACTAATGCTCTTTTTATGGCCTTGATGTGGCCTGCAGTGCTGGACGTTGTTTAAGTCAGCATAGACTTAAGTTAGTTTGGTCCAGTGGAGTTTGATTATGAGCATGTATATTCTGACTAAACAGGCCAGTGTCTCTAAAGATCCTGATTATACATCTACAAAACTCTGTAAAACCCCTTGAACACCTGGCATACTCTTACTAATAATCTAGTTTTAAGCTGAACTGAAAAAAATAGTCTCAACAAGTGTCTACATGCAAACCAAAAGCTACCTTGACTATTATGCTGCGTGACTTTTAATGTATACATGTTTAATAGCGCTGTTGCACATCTGTGCATATGTTGGCAGCCTTGTAATAAACCACTAATCACGTACAGTATCATTAACTTGTCAAAGCAAACCCCCTTATCATCTCACACTTATGGAATAAAGTCACACTGTCTCCTCCCTTTCAATTTATGGTAATTTATATATGGAACCGTTTGAGATATCATGGGGCAGCTATCTTTGAGTGATTTATACCACCCATCTCCCTCATTAAAAATGGACATGAGTGCAGGGGGGAAACAATATAGAAATATAAATCATGAAGCTAAAGGCATGCCCACTGTATCGCTAAATTATTCATATTCCTCCACACCATAAACACACCTCTGGACCTCAGTACTGCCACACCTGCTACTAATACTACTGGAATACTAACTGGAGCTGATGGATGGTGTCACTTATTTATTTATTTGCATTTATTTTAATATATAAATACGTACATACATACATACACAATTCATATTTAATATGTTTTTTTTCCCATTTTATAGTAAATATGACATGCAATTTACAAACCATTTTACTTTCATAATATATTAGCAAGTCAGTGTATAGTCAAAAGAAACAGAAAACAGGAACTTGATTTAATCCATCATTATGTATGTATTATATTTTATTTTGTTTTGTTTTATGAATTATTCATAATAAGACTAAGACTGCTTTAAGAAATAATTTTTTTTTTTTTCATTTGTGATTTCATGTAGACTTTAAATGTTTCTGTAGTAAGCGTCTTTACACATATTGGTATTTAGTGGTTTGTCTGTTTGTAGGTCAGCATTGTTTCTCTGTTGTGGTAAATGGTGTTTCCCTTCTGCCACAGTCACTTCTTTTTGAGCGATTGACATGTTGCCCTCCTGTAAAAAGTTGACAAATGATTTCTGTAACATTTACTTACACAATCGATAGCTCTGACAAATTCCACCTGCACCATGATTAATGCGACACCACCCCTGCTCGCCATCTTTCTCTCTTTCTCTCTCCCTCCCTCACTCACTGTTTTCATTTAGTCTCTCTCTCTTTCCCTTCTTTCTTTCCCTGTCTCTCTTGCCCTCAAGGGGTTGCACAGCTCACTGAAAGCAGATGTGTGTGTTTATATATGTGTGTGAGGGTGTGTGCGTGTGTCTTCGATCATGAGCGAGGTTTCCCAACATCTCTTTGATAAAGCCAAAGCCCCGAGCTGTAACTACAGTGTTGTAAACAGCGGGACAGCTTAATCACAACCATGCGTCTCAGTCAGCTGTGCCGCTCAAAGCCTGGCTTATGTCTTTCCTCTTCCCCACTTCCACACGCAGTAATTTACTGTATGGATTTTAAAATCTCCAAAGATCTTATGCTTCACAGTCATTTAATGGACATTTACGAGGCCCTGTAAGTCCATCCAAAGAATGTAACGCATGCAGACGTAAGTCTTTTTTTGATACCTGCTGTCTAAGGGTGGGAGGTATGCATATGACATATGAGTCATTATATATATATATATATATATGTGTGTGTGTGTGTGTGTGTGTGTGTGTGTGTGTGAAATAAATTGAACACATGAACAATTCTTTATTTTATTTATCTTTGTGTTTAAAACTAGAGGGTCGCAAGGCAAAATATATAATTATAGTAACAAATCTGACATCAGTTAAAAAACGTCTCATAAAACTATACAACCAATATTACAAAATGGAATGCACAATATTTTGGTTATTTGGAATTTTTTATTGTCATAATTAGATATTTTATTATTATTGTTATTATTTATCGTTTCTGGATATTTCATTTGAACAATTTTTACATGAAATGTACCTTTATTAAGTAACAGTTTAGCAAATATTAAAATGTAATATCCATTTTTTTAAATCCTGTACATTATGATGTCTAAATGTGGCTGTAGCAATTGATGTGTGTTTTTTTTCTTTTTTTTTTTTCTTTTTAGTATATATTTTTGTATACAATTTTAATAATGTCTATTTATCAATTAAATATCACATGTAAAAATGTTCAACTTATCGGCATTGGCTAGAAATGTAATACTATTGCATCCCAAACTATAAAACTAAATTTTTTTAAGAT
Source organism: Sinocyclocheilus grahami (assembly GCF_001515645.1). Classification (NCBI taxonomy): domain Eukaryota; kingdom Metazoa; phylum Chordata; class Actinopteri; order Cypriniformes; family Cyprinidae; genus Sinocyclocheilus; species Sinocyclocheilus grahami. Next base: position 501,121 of record NW_015505714.1, on the reverse strand, counting down.
ACTTAATTCTTATCTGAAGTTGCTGTAAAACTGCCGGTACATGCATATCTGTGAACACACATCGGTTTCTATTAATATGGCTCGTTGTGTCATTGCTTGGCAACAATAAATGACTAAGCACTTTCGTTAAGCAATACAACACCCCTATATAACAAGTTGTGTAATAATGCCAATGTCAAGATTGTCTTTGCTGTGCGAATATGAACCACTGTATAAACAGTACAGCAAAATCTCAACCCGCTGACAGTATACGGTATATACCAGCTTACTGCCCAGATCTAGTGCTGTGCATGTCTGTATGTGTCGTCTCATCCAATCAGGACCGGTTATATTTGTATAGAGGAGCAGAAGGACCTGGGGGGGGGGTGAAAGCGGTCTTAATCTCACAGAGAGGAAAAAAAAGAGAGGAGGTTTGTGTGTGGTATCTCGGAGAAAAGGATAATGGGCTCTCGCACAGTAGAAAAGAAGCCCATGTAGCGCCGCTGACAGACAAGGTCACCCAGAACTGTGGGGCGGGGAGTAGAGGTGGCCTTGAAAGGCAGGCCTCAATCTCACCCTCACAGGGCTCGGGTTTATAATACTGTATCCTGGATTTACATTCGCCTAGAGGGGGCACACCACACCAACCTGTAATGAAAGACTGTAATACGGACCCGTGCCACTCACCGATTCTCTCACAGTATGTGGGAGGGAGAGAGAGAGCGGCACCGTATTGCCGGTCAGTCGGCTTGTCTCGTGTATTGCTGCGCTTCTGTATTCGTAAGGGTTATGCAAATGTTATTATTGTTATTACATTTGCTCGATATGCTTAAGGGTGTAATTTTTTAGTTTTTGTAATCAAATCTTTTTTTCAATTCGCATCTCTGTTTGAGTTTTTGTATGTGTGTGTGTAAATATGTGCCGACTCTCCGCAGATCATCTGTTCCCTCCGCCAATCATCACGCACTGTCCTTGATGCCTCTTTCTCTGTGATTGGCTAGACGACTCAGCCGTGGGCATTTCCACAGACGACAGCCAATCAGAGAACAGGACGCCCCGACACAGGGGGCCAGGCCAAGGCCGTGCTGTAATGGAGAGTCTGTCCGTCGCTTTTAACACCGAGAGCTCGCCACCTCCCGCTTTGATCGCACACGCACGCATTTTTGCCACATTAACATGCTCTCGTTGTAGGACGTAAAAAAAACATGTTGGTGTGCCAAGTTATATGTCGATTCCTGTGCGAATGGTTACATATGGAACATACTCATTCACGTGGCATTTTTATCTCACACACGCACAAACACGTACACTCCATACTGCTATCAAGCGTGCTTTGTACCCGTCAAGTGTTGTTCTCACCGCAAGGCCCAGAGCAATACACGCTTTAGTTCATCAGAGACATAAAGAGAGACACACTCACTTCAAAGCCAAACAAAGGGCCGCAAATAGATAAAACACTGGCCTGTCCGTCAGAGGTGTAGGATTATTAGCAATGTCTCATTTCAGCCATTCAGACTTAAAATAGTGTTTATTTGAGAAGGGCTGATTTGAGGGACACGGCATCATTGCTGTACTTATCAATTACGCATTTAACCGGATCAAACCGAACAGTCCGTTTTTTTGTGTTTGTATCAGTAAATGTGCAAATACGCTGTGGCAGAATGTTTTCATGGTGATGGATCTTTTGTAGCGTTTGTTTGGCCGCGTAGAAATGCTCTGTTCTTTAATCTTGAGCTCTATGCATTCCCTCGCCCCATCTTAAACCGGGTTCTTAAAAGGTGAGCTGTTTTGTTGTATAATTAAAACAACACAGACACACACACACACACACACACACAAATAAAACCCAGAGAATTTTCCAGAATGTCACCGGGGTGTCAGTCACAGCTCGGAGAGATCAAGCCATTGTTGTGTTATGTGCAAGAAGTCGGCCGGTCTGAGACAGCCGGACAAAAGAGCACTAAAGAGGCAGTCCAGCGGCGGGTTATGGGGGTCTGAGCCCCAGTGAGGGGCTGCGGTGACCTGCGCTGACCGCTGGCCCAGGGGCCAGACCCTGTCGCCACTTGCCCCTCGAGGAGGTGCCTGCCAGGGCAGGAGGGCATGGGAAGAGGCCGGGATATGGCAAATGCGTCGTAACAGAAGAGAGAGAGAGGCTCTGCAGTCTTTCAGATAACAGGACGCACAACATTGCGAAGTTTGAATGCTAAACATAGAAACGGAAGCCTGGTCATGAGTGCATTTTATTTGTCAGTAACTATTAGAGGCACAAGATTATAAATCATCGTCATGTTGTATTAATATTTTTACATATAAGTGTCATTGATATAGATTTTTTTTTTTACAATTATTTAAATATTGTTATTCTTATGCTTTTCCCATTTATTTATAATAATAATAATCGTCATTGTTATTTTATATAATTTTTTTTATTATATTACTCTTGCACAGTTTTCTGAAATTAATTTAGCTTCAACTGCGTAATGTACAGACTCGGACACACACTTTTTCTGGATCATTTAATTTGTACATTTTTGATTAACTATCATTTAGATAAATGTGAAAAACTATCGAAACATTAATTTGCTGATATTTGTACAACTACTCTTTGAAATTTTGACAATTTTTGGTGTAAATTAACATTTTAGATTTTATGATTGTTTATGAATGCTGAAAATACCCTGTGTTGCTGGAAATATATTTTATTGAAGTGGTAGATATGAGACCAATGGTACTGCATGAACCTAAGTTCAAAACTAAGTTCAGTTTAGTCCACTTATGCAAATGATTCTATAACCTCTGCTTTAAAGACATTATTATTTCAAAACAAAAGATAAGAATGGGCAATGGAGAGTTTGTTGGTTTTTATTAAGCACCAGTCTTGGTCATTTATCCAACTTGCCACCAGTGGGCAGTGGCACCGAGCTTCACTCTGCCTCTCTCGCCACACTGTCTAACCACTACACCACAGTAAGAGCCGACCAACATCACTTATATGACACCAGCCTGCCAGACAGAAACAACTAACTACAAATTTCATCCCCAAGTCTGGTCAGTTTAGACTAACTCTGATAAACGCCGCCTCTACTTTTACACACCACAGGCTGTCTGACTGGATTTCAAAGAACATGACATTTATTTAATCAGAAACTGACTCGGAGTTCAACAGAAATTAATTACATTGGCTGCGGTTTTATCATTTAATGATCGCATTGATTTTGTGTTAAATGTTTAATATGCATGCAGTTTAATTTGTTTTATATTTAACTGTAAATTATATTCTGGTTTTAAAATGTATTTAAAACTATATGAGCACATAATAATCTTATATTAGTGTTTTTAATTTTTATTAGTTGCATTAGTAAAATGCTGGTGTGAGCTTATTTGTATTGATTAGACGTGAAAATGCTTGCTTTGCAGTCCATCATGTGAAATAATTATAATTGTTTGCTATTGACAGAAGCTTAATTTTTAATTAGCTGTTTTGAAAATGACACCTTTGCTTCTTTGTTGTTGCAGCAATGCAAATAGTTTGAAGCTCTTCTGCTGGTGGAAAAAAATAATTTGTCATATGTAGAAAACTGTTTTATTGCTTCAGAATTGTTGATTAGATGCCTTTTAATATGAATGTTTTGTGATTAAATGCTATTAGTTTTTTATGTCATTGAAATAATTATACTTTTAAATAATTGTATTTAATTTGGGAAAGTATTTTTAAATCGCATTATTATTATTATTTTTTTTTTTGTGAAGTTTGATTTATAAGCACTGGTCATGTTTTTAGCATATGCAGGGATCAGAATTCACTTTGAGCCGTCTGGGAGACTTTGATATGGTGATTCTCTTTTGCGGGAGTTTGACTGTGTATTATGTATTTATTTAGAGCTGGGCAGCAGAATAAGCAGCAGACTATTTGATATTTACCTGCTCTCCATAAAGACACTTTATTACCACTGAGACACTGCTACCATTCAGTATTAAAGGCTTTAAATGTGTTATTTGTTTATTTATTTAATTATTGTTTTGCTTTTTATATGGTGTTTTTTGGTTTATTTGGTTTTATTTGATTTAAAAAATTAGTTTCTTTTACAGTGGTTTAATATTTTTTTATTAATTTATTAATTTATCTAAAACATTATCATTTTGACTTATTAAAAAGGGGGGGGGGGTATATATATAAATATATGTGTGTGTGTGCGTGTATGTATTCCTGGATTTCCTCAAAGCTGGATTTCCGCAGTATCAGTATTGCTCTTTATGCCGAATGTCAGCGCACTAACTGAAGCTGAAGCTGAATTTGAGCACACATGAAAGCAACACTGACCTCCGTTCGCATTGAGAGCCGCTCTAATCCCTCTCCCAACAGTTCACTCCTCTACTGCATGCTACACAATGCCTTGACTCACAGCGCTGGCATACATGCCTCTCCCCGGACACCTTGCTTTATTATGAAGGGCTGGTTTGTTTTGGCAACTCCAATACAATCAGAAAGAGCATTGGAGCCTGTTTATTTGTTTATTCATTTGTATGTGTATTGTCTCTCAGGAGGGCTACGGGGTGATTGTGCTGAACCCCAACGAGAACTCTCTGGAGGTGGAGAAGGTTCCGGATTCAGCCAAGAAACTGTCCCCGGATGCCTCTGATGAGCCGGCTGAAAAGAGAGAGAGGAAGGAAGAGCGGGAGAACAAGAAAAAGAAGGACTTTTATGAGAAGTATCGCAACCCACAGAAGGAAAGAGAGATGGAGCACATCCCGATACGAGTGAGTGGCTGAGGGAGGATGATGGGTGTGGAGAGAGAGAAAAGAATATGAGGTGAAATAGAGGGTGAGAAGGGGTTTTAGGCAGCTGAGTGAGTGGGCCACACATGTGCGGACAAGAGGCTGTGGAGAATTTGGACGACATCCAGATTTTTCATCTCACTTTCTCTGTTTGTAAAATCTCAGCTTGATAAGCACAGTTTTTATTCCTTGATGCGCTTTCTGCCGAAGTGCTTTCCCATTTTAATAATTTTTAATAGACAGTATACATTAGTTATGTCACCGTTTTGAACCATTAGGGAGAAGGAAATTCTCATTCTAGAGAGCATCTGATTGGACAAAAATCTGTGCAGAGTTATTTTCTCGGTAAAGAAATAGTCATTTTTAAATGCAAATATCTGCTAAGTTAATTTTGTCAACATTTAATGTCTCGACGAAACAGAAGTAGCAGCAAATCATTTCTTCCATATTTTGACACGCATCCAAGTATAACAGGTTTTTGAAAAAAATAAATAAAAGGAAGGTGGGGACTTGGCTATATAGATTTTGAGTTGTGTCCGTTGCTCTCAAAAATGGAGGCTACAGGGTTTAAGCGGATTAAATGATTGGGAAAGTCTGGCATATGTCTACAGAGAGAAGTATGCTCTTTTCACAGGAAGATATTTTAATAAAAAATGATGGTCATAAAAATGCATGGATGAATCGTTCAAAATTAGATCAATAACAAGCATTTAGAAAATGGATCGCATGAATTTTCTTTTCATGCTGACTTCAAGAGTACAAAGCATGCAAATGACCTTAAAGGCATCAGAAATGTAATGGTATCTTCAGCAAAAAGCTTAGCTTAGTCTAACTGTTTTCACAGTATTCACAAATTATACAATGCACAGTCTATCAAACACACATTTTTGCATATACATTATGCACACCACTGATAATACATTCTAAATCAAAGAAACAAATAATTTCTAATGCAAAACCATGAGGCAACCGGATGAAACAAGGAAGCGTCAATTGGAAATACATCAAATTTGTCTCCCGAAAGTTAGCACTTTGTTTTATCACCATTTGACGGCCACGTCGCATATCATCACACTCCTTGTACTGTCATTTAGCGTCGTTGACTCCGTAGCGGACGGTGTGTGAGCTGTCAACACACTTCTGAGGCTACCTTCACACACACACACACACACACGCAAGGCACACTGAGGTATAATTATCTGCACTATTAGCATCAAGTCAGCTTTAAAACATCAAACCTCTCACTTTTCCTCTCTTTGTAAACAAATTCTCTTAATTACCCTCTTTTTATCGCCATAAACTAACTCTGACACCTATCCTTCCTTAATAAATTCTCAATGAGGACAGAATTCAGTGGTGTTGCCCAGATGAAGTTGTTTTTTTTTTAACACACACACGCGCGCTCAGTAAGAGAAAAAAAAATCTATGAAATAGCCATCAGTGAGTGTGAATCTGAGATTTCAACACCTCGTCCATTTCTGAGGCGTTTCATCAGTGTTGGTGTGGTGAATAGAGGAAGTTGCTTTCCAGGCTGCTGTGTATAATGGAAAAACTCACTGTCAATATCTATAAGAGCTCGATGCTGCTGACATCTTCATGCGCACATGCAGCAATGTGTGTTGAGGAAGAGATCGAGAAGGAGTGTGTGTATGTCTCCGAGAGGAGCTGCATCACCCTGAAAAGGAGGAATGGAAGAACCCATATTAATGTCTTAATAAATATTTCAGCTGGGATAGTTTGGGATTCATATAATGAGATGACTTAGCATCTCTCGCTCTTCTCCTGAACTTTTGGCACATTATATGTCTAGTAGTATGAGATTGTTAGGCCAGTTCTGCCGGATGGCCTTACAGTATTCTGCACTGTGACGTCTGCCGGCTTTCCACTCTTCCGCATTATGCAGCTTCAGACCGGTGCGAGCTGCACCAGCACAAGGACGAACGCTGATGACCGTGTGTTTGTGACTTATACTGTATGTGTGCTTGTGAATTCCTGTAGGGAGCATTGAAGTGCTGTTGCCAAGTGGAAATGCCGTTATGTTTTGAGCCACTGCAGGGAAATATTAAAGGGACCCTTTTGAAATGATTTCAAGCTTTAGTTTATGTGTGTTGTGGGTTTGTTTCGTTTTTATATAACTAATATCCTGCAGCACATTGGCAGTGGCTGAAATGTAATGATTCAGCGTTCGGATTTAATTTTCTTTGTATACTTTGAGGTCCTTTATGTTTGTTAAGGCTTCATGTGCAATAGTACTTAAGTGATTATAGTTGCATAAAAACATACTGTGGAAAGACTTTCATAACGTTGGAAATAGTTTATCATAATATTTACAAGCATTATTAGCTGTGATTGTTAAGGCAAACATTGCTATTAGTGTTGCAAATAATCTGTATTGTTTTAATGCTTCTTTTCCTTCTAATCCCCTAACCCTAATTATTAAACTTAGAACCACGACCTTTCTAGGCACAAAATATGATTAAAACTCAATGGTGGGCTCTTTTAAAACGGGCTAGTAATCAAACAAAAGCCTAAAACCACTCAGAACACATAGCAGTGTCCTGGAAGGCGCTTAGTATAGTGGTGACGAGTTTTCCATGGGCAAGTACTACACAAATTTTCTTCAAAAAATGATATATAATAATATAATATAATATATATTAGTTTTTTTTAACAGATCATTAATGCAAATTCAGTTATATAGAAATGTAACCACACCTTTGTTCATGTTTTAAAACTGTTATTTATGTTGTTTCCTAGTGACTTATTTTGAAGGTAAAAACAACACAAACTGACTACAATATTTTTGGTAACACTTTCCAATAAGGCCCATTAGTTAACGCTAATTAATGCATTAACATACTAACAATAAGCAATACATTTGTTACAGTATTTATCAATCTTTTTTATTATTATTTGTTAATGAAATGCAACTATTAACTTGTGTCCATTAAATAATGTTAAAGCTGCCGTCCGTAACTTTTTTTGGTTAAAAATGATCCAAAATAATTTTTTGAGCAAGTACATAACCAGCCGGTGTTAAAAACTATCGCCGTACTTTAGCTCGATTCACAACGGTAAGCTTGTAATAAAGTTTTCTAAGTTGAGTGGTACGGGTAGGTTTTCACGGGAAATTCGTCTGTAAGCATAAAGAATTTGTCCCGGATAGTATGCTATATCGCACGTGAGGATGCTGCAGGTGACGGATCGTTTATAGCCTTTTCTCACAGCAGCTAATTACTAAAAAGATTTATTTAAAAGAGAACAAGTTGTAAGGAACTTTAATTTGCTTTTTGGGTTACAAGAACAATTTCTTTATATGAAATTCAAATGGTATGACAATTAGAGATTAGACTGTACAGAAATGTAAATCTACAGGTAACGCTAGTACACACTAAATACACGCACTCACGCAATGCTGATGTTATTAATGTCAACAACAATTTGAAAACAAAGTATAACAATAATAATAATTGGCACGGTTTGATGTGATATGAGCTAACCGATCCTTAGATTTAATCACCATTGATAGCGCAGGTTATTGTAATGCTTTTTTTCCTCAGTTGATCAGAACAAAAGTGGCATTTGTTACTTGTTCAGATGATATTCTCCAATGAAAACTCTTATTTGGGACATACTTTCAAGATGTAGAATCAGTGAACACAAAGGGCAGTATCCACACCTGTGCGGTGACTGACAGCCACACATTAGATTAATCCGCGCTGAAGCCGTGCCAGTGCACAACCCACGCAAGGAAGATAGTTCCGCAAATAGCTGCAATTGCAGGTTTTCAAACAGAGATGGCGACAAAGAGGCAAAACTTATGGACTGCAGTTTTAAGAGACAAATATTAATTTAAATAATGTATCAGTAAATGCTGAAATGAACATGTAGCTAAGATTAACAAATGCTTTAGAAGTGTAATGAAGTTAACAAATCTTATTGATCCTTATTGTAAAAGTGTTACCCAATTTTTAAAGTTTTTTCTAAAGTAACTGAAATTGCAAAACAATTACAAAATGTGTTGCCTTTAATTACAAAAATAAAATAATTAGATTGTTTATTGTTAGATTGATTATATTAATCTTTAGGTAGCCTTATTTTATTTATTTATTTTAAGTGTTAAATGTTTTTGTACCCCCTGCAACTTACTAAGTACCTCCTGGGTATGAATTGCTGCTCTATATTCATTTGCGTTCTTTCAGTAAGAGACCATATTCTGACAAAAGTGTACAAAGACGTAGGCATCATACATATACATTTACATATTTGTGTACAGAGACGTAGGAATCATACACACAGATTTACATATTTGATAACCAGCACTGAAGTCCTCCATGACTTCATATTAGCGCACACTTTATTTGGTAGTGTATTGTAGCATTGCGTTTTAAAATAAATGTATAAATGCACTGATGTCCAGGTACATTAGCTTGTGTGTGTTTTCTCCTCCTCTCCACCCATCCTCTCAGCTCCTAGAGTAGGAGGCGGGTCACAGCGAGTCCCCATTCTCCCAAAGTTTTTAATCTTTTATAGTGGCATTGTATGCGACTGAACCTCCTCTCCTCCCCTCCTTGACTCCCCGTAGAGCACTAGACCACCTGCACGCCACTCTTGCCGGGCCCTGCAGCTCTGGGTTTTGGTAGCGCTGAGTTGATTAATACACTTCCTTACCCCCATTAAGGAGCCCTTAACTGCCTTTAGCACTCTTACTTTATAGCCCCCCTTCAGGCTGTGAGCCCCCAGCCCGGCCTAATCTCCCTGCAGTCTTACAGATCACAGTCCCAGTGGCCCACGTCTGCTGACGCCGAAGGAGAGGGGTGGACATGAGAACCGGGGGGCTGAAATAGTGGGGGTGGCATACAAAGTTTTTTTGGGAGTTCACTTTACTCTGAATTTGAGGCCTAATCCAGTTACCTATTTTCTGTCAGCCAAGCGGAGGAATAGCAAGAACAAAACCCACATTCAGAGCTTAAGAAGCTTCCAAAGATTTCATTCAGGCCTGAGCAGACCCGGCTTAGGGCCCCAGCCCCAAGGGGAAAAGAGCAAGTGGACAAAAAGCCCAGTGCGCTCAGCCTTTCTCTAAAGCACCACTTATTTTTGTAAATGACTAGAATCCTTCTCCTAACACTTTTTTTCCCTCACATTTCTTATTGTTGCTTTTTTTTTGTAAAATGGTTCGGCTGCGAGAGAAAGGGAGAGCACTTCGTCAAACATTCAGATGCAGCAGCTTGTAGGAGGTGTTTTTCTTTTCTTGCTCTTTCCATCTCTCCGTTTATTCTTTTCTGAAGTGCCTGCAGAACTTTAAGTGTCAGATCCTTGCGGTGATGGCATGAGTTTATTGAACACTCAAGATCGCCGTCGCTTTTATACATCATGTACGCTATGATCTAACAAGAGAAAAATAAAACATTCATTGACACTAGGCCTCTGCTTTACATTGTTTTGCAACACAGTTCTGCTTCTTGTCACATTTACCATGAATTGATTTTCGAGGCAGTAACATTTAAGTGTTGGATCTGTTATATATAATGCTGAAAAATGGCCTTTATAGTTACAATAGAAATGTTCTGAGTTGATGTAATCTGGCACAACACATTGGGCCTTATTCATGAAACATGAGCAGAACTGTGTAAATCATTCGTGCGTCCATTCATGCAACAGTTTTACGTGCAGTTTACACAGAAATTTGTTTTGCTCATGTTTCATGAATAAGGCCCATTGGGTCTCCATGACTTATAGCCTACAAGTTTTCTTGTTTGCGTAGTTTATTTTTCTTCTGACAATTTCACATTGGATTGTTTTTAAGGGAGCACATGCCTGAAGTTAGTAGTTAGCATATTATATGGCCAGAATATTTCCATATAAGGGCTTACAGCCTGAGTATAATAATAAATAATAGGATTATTTGTCGACTGTAATTTATTCCTGTGATGGCAAAGCTTCATTTTCTGCAGCCATTACTCCAGTCTTCAGTATCACATGATTCTTCAGAAATCATTCAATATGCAGATTTGCTGCTCAAGAAACCTCTTTGTATAAGCAATGTTGAAAACAGTTGTGCTGCTTGATGTTCTTGTAGAAACTGTGATCATTTTTATAATTCTTGAATAGAAATATCCTTGCTGAATAATTAATTAATTTTTTTTAAATTTAACATAATAATAATATAATAATGTAGGCAAAATCACAGGTTTTGTGCAGAAATGTGTACACGACTTGTGAATGAGACTTATTGTGATTTAAACTATTTTTAATGTAAAATAACTACTTTTTTTTGTAGTATGCAAAAGAAACATTCCAAAGTCAATATTTAGAACAAAAATGTGTGGTGTAATCATACCTGTCAACACTTCAGTTTTTCCCGGGAGTCTCCTGTATTTCACACCCATCTCCCGCCCCCCTCCCGTTTTCTTATTTTTCCTGGGATACTCCCATAATTTTTATGTCCCAAACCTTGGTATTTGAATAATCACATCAATATATTATTCCAAGGTTGTCCAGTTGCCAGATCTTGTATGTAATGCATCCTACTCACACAATCGACATATCATACAAATTTCAACCCATTTGTGACCTCAACCTGGCAACCAGAAGACTCAAGTGGTGTTCTGGTGAAAAAAAACATGAAAATTTAACAACAGCTGGACGGAAGAATTAAATTTCATATCTCAAAGCCATATCAAAGATCCCCATGCCATTTGCAAAGTGTGTTGCTCTGATTTTAATATCAGACACGGTGGGAAATATGACGTTACTCGGCACATTAAATCAAAAGCACAATCGTGCAGCAGAGGCACAGAAGCAGCACAGTGTTTAGTGTTAATGTAATACAATTTGTAATACTGATAAAAATAAATAAAAAGAAACATGAATAAGTCACATTATTATCATAATATCGTGACTTATTCACATTTCTTTCCCCCCTCCCACACACACACGCTCGGAGATCTCCCTGATTTTCATACCCAAATGTTGACAGGTATGGTTGTAATGCTTTACCAATATCTTGCATATGATTATGAATGCATGCATATTGTGTTGTCCCTAAAAGGCACTCCAGAATCGTATAAAGGTGTCACTGATGGGGCACTGGTAGAATGTTATCGGTTCAAGGGGTTACTACTGGTGTTCCTACTTTGTGTACCTCTACTGCGTCCTTCGTCTCCACAGGAACGACATCCATTATTTATCCCTCGTCTTCTCTCTCCTGTTCCCCCAGGGACGAGAGGAATCCGTGTTTTGGAGATGTACTGTTTCCCAATGCCTGGCTCGTACATCCCTAACCTACATGTCTATTAGATATGGCCCAGCCGAGCCGGAGATGTCAAGAGACTTGTATTCTGGCTCGGGTTGTATCAGCCTCAGTCAGTGTCCCCGTAGTTCAGGGACACTTCTGGAGGTCCTCTGTGTGTATGTGAACTTTGGCCTTGAAGACCTTCCACATAACCTCTCATTGCCAACACAAGCGTGGCGACCGGACGTGCCTTAATTATCTTCTGAACTGGTGATATGGCTGCAGCAGAGGTCAGAATCACATGTTACGAGGTTCTCTGGTGTTTCAAGTGTGTGTGGGCATCTGCTGTGTGTGTGAGTGTATTTATTTATTTTGAGCGCTCTGACTTATGAGTTGGGGCATCTGTTAGTCCAAGTATGCGTCTATGTGTGTGTTGATATATATGTATATGTTTAATTTGATTGAACAAAAGCAGTATTATATTTTATTGTATTTAAAGTTTATATATATGTGTGTGTGTGTGTGTGTGTATATATATATATATATATATATATATATATATATATATATATATACATACATTCATATAACTTACGAGTAAATTAATTTTATATTATTATTATTAATAATATTATTAATCAATCCAAAACTGTGCTTTACTTCCTAATTTGTTTTTGTGACTTAATGCGAAGCAAATTCCATATACAGTGGGTACGGAAAGTATTCAGACCCCCTTAAATTTTTCACTCTTTGTGATATTGCAGCCATTTGCTAAAATCATTTCAGTTATTTTTTTTCCCTCATTAATGTACACACAGCACCCCATATTGACAGAAAAACACAGAATTGTTGACATTTTTGCAGATTTATTAAAAAAGAAAAACTGAAATATCGCATGGTCCTAAGTATTCAGACCCTTTGCTCAGTATTTAGTAGAAGCACCCTTTTGATCTAATACAGCCATGAGTCTTTTTGATTCATTTAGACCAGTGTTTATCTTTTACAAGTTATGTAGAGTGATTTTCATAGTATGAAAATTAGAAAAAAAAGTAAAAATAAATAAATAAAAATAAACAACAGTGGCAGATTGATCTGCTCTCTATTTATATAGAGAGAGAGAGAGTGAGCAAGAAAGTGAGAGAGTGAATGTGAAGTGACTGTGTGTCTGAGGCAGCTGTCTCCATGTTCCTGTGTGTACGTGTTGTCCTGTTATTTTTGCATATGAACTGCTTGTCAACCCTTGCCACCGTCTGAGATCTCCTCTCTCTGAAGCTGTGCATTGTAACCGCTCTCGGGGCGAATCCCGCTGTAACTCGGCTCAGATGTCTGCTCCCAATCTTCCCGTTAGGTCAACCAAGAAACACATCCAATCTGCTGTCAGAAGCCAAGGCAAGGCCCTTCACAGCAGGCCTTCACCACCAAACGACACACAAACCACTGTCTGTGCCTTCTTCCCCCTAACATCAATTAAAACGAGGCAGTAATTTAATCTGACAATCACAGGCTTTGAGTGAGACAGGTTGAGATGTCACAGAGATGACCTTTCTGCCCACATGCAGCCAAGAGCTGTCTTTTGCCTAGGCCTTTGTAGGTTGTTAATGAGATATTGATTTGAAACAATGCACTAGCAAATTTTGTCAAGATTAGCTCCGTGCTAACAAGGTCACAGCGCTGTCACTGTACAGTCTCGTGTTTATCAGCACTATACCGCCACCTCTTTTCTTAAAGAGCCCTCTTCGGGGGTCTGTAACCCCCCCAATGCCTTTTTCATTTCCTGTTTTCCCTAAGCATGTTGATATTCTGCCCACATCTTTCCCGTTGGCCTCGTTTGTCATTTTACTGGCTTTCAGTGAGCTCGCTAGTTTATAACAAAGAGTGAAAAATTTAAGGGGGTCTGAATACTTTCCGTACCCACTGTATGTGACGCCATGTGGAGAAAAAATAAATACATTCCAACATAAACTTAAGCCTCTTAGATAAACTTTGGATGGCAAAGGTTTCACGACAGTAAGCATTAAAAGATGCACAAGTTGTGACAGATTTCTTTCCTTAATAAACCATTTTTAATTTGGTTCACCTGCATAGCTTACATCAGTGGCAGTCAGACAATCGTTCATACAATTTGTTTTAAACCATGTATTATGCTGCTGTTCTGAGTTGCAGTAACTGTTTTTTTTTTTACTCCCCAAAGCCAAATTTTGCACAATTTGGCACTTACAGACAGTTAATTTTGGAACCTGGTAACATATGATTCATTTAGACCAGTGTTTATCTTTTACAAGTTATGTAGAGTGATTTTCATAGTATGAAAATTAGAAAAAAAAGTAAAAATAAATAAATAAAAATAAACAACAGTGGCAGATTGATCTGCTCTCTATTTATAGAGAGAGAGAGAGAGTGAGCAAGAAAGTGAGAGAGTGAATGTGAAGTGACTGTGTGTCTGAGGCAGCTGTCTCCATGTTCCTGTATGTACGTGTTGTCCTGTTATTTTTGCATATGAACTGCTTGTCAACCCTTGCCACCGTCTGAGATCTCCTCTCTCTGAAGCTGTGCATTGTAACCGCTCTCGGGGCGAATCCCGCTGTAACTCGGCTCAGATGTCTGCTCCCAATCTTCCCGTTAGGTCAACCAAGAAACACATCCAATCTGCTGTCAGAAGCCAAGGCAAGGCCCTTCACAGCAGGCCTTCACCACCAAACGACACACAAACCACTGTCTGTGCCTTCTTCCCCCTAACATCAATTAAAACGAGGCAGTAATTTAATCTGACAATCACAGGCTTTGAGTGAGACAGGTTGAGATGTCACAGAGATGACCTTTCTGCCCACATGCAGCCAAGAGCTGTCTTTTGCCTAGGCCTTTGTAGGTTGTTAATGAGATATTGATTTGAAACAATGCACTAGCAAATTTTGTCAAGATTAGCTCCGTGCTAACAAGGTCACAGCGCTGTCACTGTACAGTCTCGTGTTTATCAGCACTATACCGCCACCTCTTTTCTTAAAGAGCCCTCTTCGGGGGTCTGTAACCCCCCCAATGCCTTTTTCATTTCCTGTTTTCCCTAAGCATGTTGATATTCTGCCCACATCTTTCCCGTTGGCCTCGTTTGTCATTTTACTGGCTTTCAGTGAGCTCGCTAGTTGTTAATTACTTGTGATTTTCAAGTCATCTCCTTGGTTCATGTTCTCTCCCCACTTTCCCCTCTGCTAGATATGAGGGCTCCTGCCACGGTCACACTCTTTTCTGAAGGAGCACCTTGTCTGGAACTGGCCAGGTGTGGACGGCAAATCTGCAGGAAGTGAGTGCCAGTGCTCGTTTTGCCAGCCTGAGGCGTCTAGTGTTCCATGCACACTAACAGCGCTATCAGGAAGTCCACACGCCGCCATGAAACCCAGTCACAGCCTTATCAGAGTATACAAACCCAGCACTCACACTGCCAACTTTCAAATCCCTCAGCATTATCAGCTTTCCAAGACTCCTATTTCTTACTATCAGTCTGCGGTCTCTGTAAATGCTAGCCATGTGGAGCTAGCGACAGGCTAATGGACATTTGAAGCACATAATGTGAATCTTGGCAAACACCGGGAAAGTAGGTCCACATTCTAATGGCTCCAGTGGTAATACAAAACACGCAATTACCTCCTTTGATTGTTTAACGTTTAATCGTTTAACTAAATGAAAATAATCCTGTGTCCTGCTGAAAAGCTACCACTGGCCATTGAAATGAGCTTCGGGGAATGTGTTGTTTGCCCAGTGTGGCTAGAAAGTGTTGGCTTGTTAATTCTAACTGAGCTTTCCCCCCAATGCCTTTTTCATTTCCTGTTTTCCCTAAGCATGTTGATATTCTGCCCATATCTTTCCCGTTGGCCTCGTTTGTCATTTTACTGGCTTTCAGTGAGCTCGCTAGTCGTTAATTACTTGTGATTTTCAAGTCATCTCCTTGGTTCATGTTCTCTCCCCACTTTCCCCTCTGCTAGATATGAGGGCTCCTGCCACGGTCACACTCTTTTCTGAAGGAGCACCTTGTCTGGAACTGGCCAGGTGTGGACGGCAAATCTGCAGGAAGTGAGTGCCAGTGCTCGTTTTGCCAGCCTGAGGCGTCTAGTGTTCCATGCACACTAACAGCGCTATCAGGAAGTCCACACGCCGCCATGAAACCCAGTCACAGCCTTATCAGAGTATACAAACCCAGCACTCACACTGCCAACTTTCAAATCCCTCAGCATTATCAGCTTTCCAAGACTCCTATTTCTTACTATCAGTCTGCGGTCTCTGTAAATGCTAGCCATGTGGAGCTAGCGACAGGCTAATGGACATTTGAAGCACATAATGTGAATCTTGGCAAACACCGGGAAAGTAGGTCCACATTCTAATGGCTCCAGTGGTAATACAAAACACGCAATTACCTCCTTTGATTGTTTAACGTTTAATCGTTTAACTAAATGAAAATAATCCTGTGTCCTGCTGAAAAGCTACCACTGGCCATTGAAATGAGCTTCGGGGAATGTGTTGTTTGCCCAGTGTGGCTAGAAAGTGTTGGCTTGTTAATTCTAACTGAGCTTTTTAAAGGTGATATTAGAATGTCCTGAAGAATGTTCTTGGTCTGATACAGTAGTCTAGCAAGTAGTCTATACAGATTAGAAATGAAATGTAATATTATTTCGGTACTAGATTTAAATTACAAATGTATCGATACCAGTCTTTCTGTAGAGCTGACTGAACTTTTTTTTGCTACTTAAGGTTTGTTTGACAAGCAGCTGTTTTCAATCACATGTGTATGTGTGTATTGTGGCTCCATGTGAGCGGTCAGATGCACTTTAGGCAATTAGCGTGACATATAATATTAAAATGTGAATATTTGAAACATAGCTAAGAAGCTCTGTGTGCTTAATTTAGAAATTCTTCAAGGCTACATT
This sequence comes from Sinocyclocheilus grahami, assembly GCF_001515645.1. Lineage (NCBI taxonomy): Eukaryota > Metazoa > Chordata > Actinopteri > Cypriniformes > Cyprinidae > Sinocyclocheilus > Sinocyclocheilus grahami. The sequence continues at coordinate 484,219 of NW_015505714.1, read as the reverse complement.
GCACATTTAATTTGGTAATTTGGTTGTACTTACATTGTACTTAACTTTTTTTTTTTAAATAAAGGAGTGCATTATTAAAATTTATATTTCAAATCATGAAATTTTACATTTGTCAGCGTGACATATAATATTAAAATGTGAATATTTGAAACATAGCTAAGAAGCTCTGTGTGCTTAATTTAGAAATTCTTCAAGGCTACATTGCACATTTAATTTGGTAATTTGGTTGTACTTACATTGTACTTAACTTTTTTTTTTTTTAAATAAAGGAGTGCATTATTAAAATTTATATTTCAAATCATGAAATTTTACATTTGTTTTTGGTATCATGACAACTAGAGTTTTGATATTGCAGTATTTCGTATATTGTAGTGTGATAATATTTTGGTCATGGTTCTGAGTTTGTTAATTTTGGTGACTGTTGATTTTTAAATGTTGTGCTTTTAGCTTACACACCCTACAAAAGATGTGGGTCAGTAAGGAATGAAAACTTTTATTCAGCAAGGATGTATTACATTTATCAATGGTGACAGTAAAGCAATTTATAATGTTATAAAAGATTTATATTTCAAATAAATGCTGTTCTTTTGAACTTTCTATTCATCAAAGAATCACAAATAAATGTATCATGGTTTCTACAAAAATATTAAGCAGCACAACTGTTTTCAACATTGATAATAATAAGAAATGCTTTTTGAACACCAAATCAGTATATAGAATGATTTCTGAAGGATCTGGCATTGAATGCTGGAGTAATGGCAATAAATGGGGTAACATGAGTAAATTACATTTTATATATTAAAACAGAATGAATTTTACCAGTGAATGTTGCTTTTAAAGGAAGAACGTTGTTTCTGTATCATTGTTTAGAATCTGGTTTTATAAATGCATTTTAGGCATGTACCAGTGTTCTTTCCGTTGTTCTTTCTTACCTATTCATTCCGGAGATTTGAAGTTGTGTCCCAAAGAGACAACATGGACTGACATGTGTAAAGTACTAATGAAGAATGTAAAGTAGAAGGATGGAAGTTACAGGACGCTCATTGTGGATCTGAAATGCAGCTGTGAATCTCCATTTAATGGCATTTTTTCCCCTTCTGATTGCTGACAATGACAGTGATAGATAGAAGGATGTGCTGGAAGAATCTGTCATACTACAGAAAAAAGTGAGAATCTCTCTCAGATGCTGTGCTCACATCCTGTGTGCCAATGTGACGTTGCACAGATTGTGTGGAGCATTTCCAAGAAAAGAGTAGGGGGAAAAAAAGTGCAATAAAATTGCACTATATTGATAAGAAAAGGTAAAGAGAAATACTCAAATAGTGTGCTAATATGACAGAAGATGCCGGATGCTATTTGTTGTGCTGAGGTGAAACTGTATGAGGAAACTGCAGTCCATGTCAATTAAGATACATACTGACAGACATGCATGTGGGCACATACTGTTCATGTGCTGTTGACATGGCATGTGATTTGACAGGAATCTATAAATTTTTACTTAATCAACATTGTTTAGTTGGATTTTGCCTGTGAATATAAAATTATCTAATTATTATTATTACTTTTTTTTTTTTTTTTTTGTTATGTAAGTCAAATGTGCGATTGTCCTGCTGTGTAATTATTCATCATGAACTGTGATAGACAAAAACATTAAAATGAGCAATATGAATTGAAATAGAAAAAAACAGAAGAAGAAAAAAAAAACTAATAGCTTGTTTTTAAATACATATTTGAATTACCATAAAAGTGTCAATAAGTAGATATGTCACCAGTTACTGCAAAAAAAAAGTATATGGTAGACAAATTATGTTGGATGTTACCTGTTTGTGAAAAGTGATATGTAGCTACTTATTATTCATTATTACTATATTAATTTGACACACAGTAAGTAGAAGGTACAGTAGTATGTTAGTATGTGTTCCAATAAGCAAGTGAAGCCATTGAATATTTATGTGGAACCTCCATGTTCATTTTCTCAGTCTTGAACGGTGATGCCTCTGCAGAATAGAAAGAGAGATGTTCACCCTTAAATAAGAATAAAATGTTTATGTATTTATCTGTAAACTAGTATGTGGATCATTTGTCACACCAGAGGGCAAAATCTAGAGTGCAAAAATTCCAAATTCTAGAGGGTAAAATCTCTAGAATTAAATATTTAAAAATTAATAAAGAGTGATCATGAGAATTTCCTGTATGCATTTTAAAGCTGAAGTTTTTTTTTTTTTTTACATCCTAGCTTAATATGCACAGTCATTTATAACTCAGGCATACATTGGTTGACTTTTTGTTTGTCCACCCATTGAGAGACAAAGAGACCATTTGAGGAACTGTTTAAGCATTTGTATTTGTTGATGCTAGCGATGCAGAAAGTTAATGTCCATACGTATGCAGAAACAATGGGACATGAGCAACAGGTCTCCACACTCTGGGAGTCTTCCAGGTCTTGCACATGCATGGATGAGATGAGGGCTGACAGCGAGAGAGAGGGTGAACCTGTCACCAGGAACTGGTCTCTAGGGGCGTATTGTTTTCGCAGGAGCTAATTAACCCTAGGAAATAATTACACAAATATGCAAATTCTGTTTAGACAAGTGTGGACTCTATCAGAGGAGGTAGTCAATCATAGGGGAAGGGTTGGAGGGAGTCAGTGGTCTATGTGTGCTTGTGTGTGCATGTGAGCCAGGTGTCAGACTCTGTGCTGGGGTGATAAGGGGAGGGGGATGTTACCTGGTTTATGTGGCATCACCCTTGTGCAATAGTGGAGACTTCATTTATTGAAACACGCACACGCTTATGCACAAACAGAACAACATAACGGTCAGTTTTATGTTTGCTTCACCATAAAATAACCTCCCGAGATGCACTCTTGAAATTGCATTTGTAATTTGTAACTTCTGTGGTGTAAATATTTCCCAGTGAAACATGTTGTGGTCAATTTGATTAGATTGTGAAAATTGATATTAGTAGTAGTAGTTGTTGTAGTTTTTAAGGATTTCATTACTATTACTATTGAGCAAACCATTTATGACATGATATTCTTAAAATTGTTACGTTTTTGTTTTAGAATCAATTTTTTCAACATGTTTTGCAACCAAAACTATACATTTTATTATTTTATTTTATTTATTTTTTATTATTCACTACTTTACCTCTAGCTGTTCAACAACTATCCCTCACCTGCCAGATTAAAAAAAAAAGCTAAAACACCCTTATTTATTTATTTATACCAGTCATGAAAATTTCAGTGAAACAATATGTGTGTGTGTGTGTGTGTGTGTGTATGTATGTGTATATATATATATATATATATATATATATACAGTGGGGAAAAAAAGTATTTAGTCAGCCACCAATTGTGCAAGTTCTCCCACTTAAAAAGATGAGAGAGGCCTGTAATTTTCATCATAGGTATACCTCAACTATGAGAGACAAAATGAGAAAAAAAAGTAGGATTTGAACATTGTAGGATTTTTAAAGAATTTATTTGCAAATTATGGTGGAAAATAAGTATTTGGTCAATAACAAAATTTAATCTCAATACTTTGTTATATACCCTTTGTTGGCAATGACAGAGG
>NW_015505714.1:475091-480475 GCF_001515645.1 Sinocyclocheilus grahami | reverse complement strand
CCCCTCTGTATATATATATGTGTATATGTGTATATATATATATATATATATATATATATATATATATATATATATATAATTAATGTTGGGTGATATGGTCATTTTTCAAATCGTCATATCGCCAGTCTGTGAGATAGATGATATTATCGTGCGTGGGTGGGGGCAAGAGAGAGACTCTCTGTACTTGTCATAGGCTATTTCATAACTGTTTGGTGAGAGAGAGGGAGCCTATGGAAGCACCACGAATCTAAATAATATACTTTCAAACATACTGATAAACTAACATGTTAAAAACTAAAATATTTAAAACAGCTAGTTCATATATATTCGGATACAACAGTCATACTTCGCTATTAGGACCGCGCGTCCTGCGACAAGTTTGCCGCATCCGAGCACGGAAGTTATCAGTCTATATATAATTAATGTTGGGTGATATGGTCATTTTTCAAATCGTCATATCGCCAGTCTGTGAGATAGATGATATTATCGTGCGTGGGTGGGGGCAAGAGAGAGACTCTCTGTACTTGTCATAGGCTATTTCATAACTGTTTGGTGAGAGAGAGGGAGCCTATGGAAGCACCACGAATCTAAATAATATACTTTCAAACATACTGATAAACTAACATGTTAAAAACTAAAATATTTAAAACAGCTAGTTCATATATATTCGGATACAACAGTCATACTTCGCTATTAGGACCGCGCGTCCTGCGACAAGTTTGCCGCATCCGAGCACGGAAGTTATCAGTCTAAAAGGTCTGCAAAATCAGTCAACGATGAAAATCAAAAGTAGATTTATTTTAAAGACCAACAGATTAACACTAAATATTGGACATAAACGAACACATTAAATATAAAGTATTTAAAACAGGTAAGTTCATATATTTGGAGTAAATTTTAATTAAACAGATACATCAGTCAAAATCAGTCAACGGTGACCAGACCAAAAGTTTAACACTAAATATTGGACATAAACGAACACGTTAAATATAAAATATTTAAAACGGGTAAGTTAATATATTTGGAGTAAATTTTAATTAAACAGATACATCAGTCATACAGCGCTCCGGACCGCGTGCCCCATGATGAGCCCGACGCACCGCCACAGAAAAGAATGAGATGCGTTCTAACATAACTGTGGCATTAAACTCCGTTAGTGAGGGCTCGGTTAAAATATTGCACATATATAGGCCGTTCAGATTACTTGTTAAAGTGCAATGAAATACCTTATATCAGCAGACGATAGGTGTCTGTGTTTGTGGTTGGAGACTCCTTCACCGGCTACAGTCTCCTCATTTGCACTCGTTGTGAAATATAGTGCTGAATGAAAAATCGGGGCAATTTGATAATAATAGCCGAATTATAATGGGCCGCCTAATAATAATAATTATTATAATTGCATATATTTTTTAAAATACTATTTGACCTCTTTTATTTACTTAGTATAGAGACTTGAGGGTGGGCTCTGCTGACTTACAGTACGCCAGCCACTTTCTGTGTTTCCCTGCCTGCATGGCCTTGGTTACATCAGCTGAATAAAACAGTTGTTTCAGAGGTGGAGAAATTTCTTATTATAATGAGGGGTTGTGATTCTTTAAAATATCATGTACTGATGAATCGTGTACAATAAGACCAGGGACTTTTATATAGTGAGTGGATATAAACTAATTACCAGCCGTTGCACCTCTCTGTGACCGTGTGTCCGAGTTTCACGTGTGTGAGCACAGAGAGCTTTATGAATATGAAATCTGCTGCACTGTGATGATGACTCAGCTTTGGTTCTTCAAAACGCTTTGATGTCTGAGGGTGCGAGAGAAAGACATGCAAACTCGTCCCTGTTTTCACGGCCCTGCACCCACCTTCCAGCCGTCCAAGGAGATCTGGGCTCAGCGCTTTCTGCCAGTTGCATCACGTCGTAACTCCCCCTCCCACCAGCCTGTTTATTTACTTTCATATTTGTGTCCCCTCGCCAACACAAGCCATATTGGTGACAGGAAATCTCTTCCCTCCTGCCTGCTCCTTCAGCTCTAATTCACTTATTATAGTGCTTTTCAAAAAGCTAATCAATGTGGGAGAGCTGATGCAAGATCATGAGAGAGAGGCTAAACACAGGGCAAGACTGCAAACTTTCAGGAGCTGATTGCGACAAGGCCAGCTCTTTATATCGTGCAGCTATATAGCTGCCGCATTCTCCGTTTTATGTTACCGACAGCCACGTTCACTCACTTGTTGCTAGCGATTTTCCTCTAATTTAGTTGTTGTTCTGCATTTAAACGATTGCCGTATTTGCAAACAAACACACAGATCAATGTTGCATGCGCCAGTGAATGAATGAATGCCCTTTTTCTTCTCTCTCTCTCTCTCTCTCTCTCTCTCTCTCTCTCTCTCTCGCCTCGCATTCATAAAGTGTTATAACCCCAGGCCAGTGTTAATTATGAGTGTTGTGTTTGTGCCCTGCTTGTGTGACCTTCCCATGTAGGCCGATTATGTGTTTATCGTTCGTATAGAGGCCGTATTGATCAGTCAGTGGGGTACAAATTAAGATTTCAACTTGACATCACGCAATCTATTGAATTTTGCATTGGAGGCATTTGCAGTATGCAAGATCCATTGATTAAGATATATTTAACTGAGTGAATGTGGCTGTGTGAGAGTTTATGGGAGCACATCTTCAGGCAGTCTTTATCTTAAAGGTCAAAATTTGTTTTCTAAAAATAAAATTAATTTTAGCATATTTTCTGTTCTATATATATATATATATATATATACAGTGGGTACGGAAAGTATTCAGACCCCCTTAAATTTTTCACTCTTTGTTATATTGCAGCCATTTGCTAAAATCATTTAAGTTCTTTTTTTAAATGTAAAAAATAATGGCTTTCAATTATACTGTAATGTTGAATGGCTATAACTAATAGGTAAAATTGAGGGGAAATGTATTTAATAGAGACACCAGTAGCAGTATTGGTATCAATACTTCATTAATAATATACTACTTAGTAAAAAGATGCCATTTAAACATACTTAAAATTAGGGCAGCCCTCGACTAAGGATTTTTCTGGTCGACTAGTAGTCGTTCATTTGAAGCATTAATCGACTAATCGCACGTTTATTAATAAACCATTTAAATCATTATAATGAGCCTTTAATCGCCTACATAGCCTAATAAGTGCTCAAGTACACGCATAAAGCTTGCCACAGCGCACCAGCAGAAGTAGTGATTATGAATGTGTCAGTGAAAAACACTTAAGGAGACTGCATTAACATTTTAATAACTTGATAGACTAGTGCTTTCTTTGTTTTCAGTTTCAGACATGAAGTCGGCTACACTGACTCGTCATCTCCGTAGTAGTGATGCGCCTGTATGTATGTTTCATACGGATTACATAATCTGAGAATTTGTTTTCCATTTGAATGGTTTCATTTGAAAGTACACATTTCACTCTCTATAGATATATTTTTAATGTCTGTAAGGCAAATATATACACAGAGTTTCGCGCTCAAGTTCACAGACCGAGACGGCAGAAAGCGCGTCCTGTTTACTTTCATTATTTTACAAAAGTGCGGTATTGTGAGTGCACACAAATAAATGTAGTCTTCACAGATTCGAAAGATGTATTTCTTTTATCTGTATGACCAAAAATGAGGAGTATTTTAAGTGCAAGTGAGAGTACCGGCGCCTCCATCTGTCCTGAAGTGAGCGTTACTGTTCAGCTTCCACTCTCCGCACACACACTTAAACAGCGCACATTTCTCTAGGTTAACATTAGATTGAGCAGCCATGTAAAGTTGCTGCTACTTACATATTTCAGATGATACGCCATATTTGAGGTCGATGAATGATAGGCGAGCGTTTGGATGTCCTGCCCGATGTACTGTAAGCTATTACCATAGACCAGCCGTTAACGATCTGTTAGTCACGGACTGCTTGACTTCGCCTGACTTCTGCGACTAACAAAATTTTGGTCGACCAAGCTTCTTCTGGTCGACTAACGATTAGTCGACTATTAGGGGGCAGCCCTACTTAAAATATACTATCTTTATGTTGTTTCTACATTAATTTGGAGGTTAAATGTGAAATTGTGACTATAAATATGCGATTAATCCTGATTAATTACAGAAAAATGTGTGATTAATTATTTTTTTAATCGATTGACAGACAGCACTAATGTTTCTGATTTCAGTTTAATTTCAAATTTTATAGGTCCCCCCAGAAAGAGATCGGGACGACCCCCACCCCCTTGGCCCCCTTCAAATTTTCAGTTTGATAATTCGTCCCTCAAATGGAGCTAATTATATAGCCCTGCTCTAATCTGTTAACATGGATGTGGAAAATAATACGCACTGCAAACTGAGTGTGTGTGAAACAGGTGTAGCACGATGGCCTGCTCCGTTTGCTGAACAAAAATCTCAATGTTTTTTAGGGACCAAAAAAATATATGTAAATCAATAAATCTGTTTGTTGTTTTTTTTCTTGTAAGTAAAGTAAAAAATTAAAAACTAATTGAAAACATTGTAAATATGTTTAGTCATAGTAGTAATGACTGCCTGTTTTTGCAAAAAGAGTTTCATGGTCGGTAAAAAAAAAAATGTTGGCCGGTAAATTTTATCACGTCACCGGTCATTGGCAGGTGTGGCAAAAAGTTAGTTTTAGACTCTGTGTGTGTGTGTGTGTGTGTGTGTGTGTGTGTGTGTGTATATACACACACACACACACACACACACAGTGGGTATAGAGACTCACCCCCTTTAAAATAATCACATTTTGTTGCTTTGCAGCCTGAAATGAAGACGGATACTGTTTTTGTTTTATCCAGCTGTATTTACTCAGTGCAACTTAAAAGATATAACACCAACATGCTAAAATAAATAAAAACCCAGAATCACTGAGTTGGAAAAAGGATCACCCCCTTGTGTCAGTATTTTGTTGAACAACCTTTTGCTTTAATTACAGCCTTTAGTCTGTTGGGATTTGTCTCTACTAACTTTGCACTTCTAGTCTTTGCAATATTTGCCCACTCTTCTTTGCAGAACTGCTCAAGTCCGGTTAAATTTGATGGTGACCATTTGTGGACTGCAGTCTTCAAGTCACTCCACAGATTTTCAGTGGGGTTTAAGTCTGGGCTCTGACTAGGCCATGCAAGGACATTCACCTTTTTCTCCTTCAACCACTGTGTGTTCAGTTTTGCTGTGTGCTTTGGGTCATAGTCATGTTGGAAGGTAAACCTTCTTCCCATTGACAACTTTCTTGCAGAGGGCAGCAGATTTTCCTCAAGAATTTGATGGTATTTTGCCCCATCCATTTTTCCTTATATCCTGACAGAGCTGAATATCCTATATTCCCTGCTGCAGAGAAACACCCCCATAACAGGATATTACCACCT
>NW_015505714.1:469759-472914 GCF_001515645.1 Sinocyclocheilus grahami | reverse complement strand
AATAATCACATTTTGTTGCTTTGCAGCCTGAAATGAAGACGGATACTGTTTTTGTTTTATCCAGCTGTATTTACTCAGTGCAACTTAAAAGATATAACACCAACATGCTAAAATAAATAAAAACCCAGAATCACTGAGTTGGAAAAAGGATCACCCCCTTGTGTCAGTATTTTGTTGAACAACCTTTTGCTTTAATTACAGCCTTTAGTCTGTTGGGATTTGTCTCTACTAACTTTGCACTTCTAGTCTTTGCAATATTTGCCCACTCTTCTTTGCAGAACTGCTCAAGTCCGGTTAAATTTGATGGTGACCATTTGTGGACTGCAGTCTTCAAGTCACTCCACAGATTTTCAGTGGGGTTTAAGTCTGGGCTCTGACTAGGCCATGCAAGGACATTCACCTTTTTCTCCTTCAACCACTGTGTGTTCAGTTTTGCTGTGTGCTTTGGGTCATAGTCATGTTGGAAGGTAAACCTTCTTCCCATTGACAACTTTCTTGCAGAGGGCAGCAGATTTTCCTCAAGAATTTGATGGTATTTTGCCCCATCCATTTTTCCTTATATCCTGACAGAGCTGAATATCCTATATTCCCTGCTGCAGAGAAACACCCCCATAACAGGATATTACCACCTTCATGCTTTACTGGAGGAATGCTGTTATTTGGATGGTGAGCTGTATTGGATTTCCGCCAGACATTGTTTGGTGTTGAGGCCAAATAATTCAATTTTAGTCTCATCTGCCTCAGAATCTTCAAGGTGTTTTCTGGCAAAGCTCAGTCGTGACTGCATGTGGCCTTTCTTGAGGAGTGGCTTTTTTCTTACAACCCTCCCATACAAGCCACATTTGTGGAGAATTTGTGATATTGTTGTTACATGCACACAATAACCACTCTTTGTCATAAATTCCTGAAACTGCTTCAGAGTTGCTGTAGGCCTCTTGGTAGCCTCTCTGACCAGTTTCCTCCTGGCTCTTTTATCCAGTTTGGAGTGACGTCCTGATTCAGGGAGGGTCTGTGTTGTCCCAAATACCGTCCACTTCTTAATACTAGACTTTACTGTGCTTCTAGGCATTGATAAAGCCTTTGAATTTTTTTTGTATCCGTCTCCCGACTTGTGCCTGTCCACAACTTTATTCCAGAGATCTTTTGACAGTGCCTTGCCACCCATAGTTTATTGTTTGCTTCAGATGCACTACCAAGGGCTGAAATGCTCCAGGAAAGCTCTTAAATTGGCATGTAAATGTGAGTGGTCATGTCTGTCTGATGTCAATAAGGTGCAGGAGTTTGGAATGAGGCATTTTTGCAGATAAGTTTCAATAGTTTAATTTAGTCCACCGTGTTTTTCGGCTGGAGAAGTTGTTTTTGTTTTGAAAGTTACTGTTTGTTTTCATGGTATGAACATCCTGGTGAAGACTAAAGACCAAATTATACTGAATCATATCATTTTGTTAGAGCATCTTGAGCGGTTTGTTGGGGTAAATGGGGTGGCTTCTCGTTGGTTCTATTCTTACCTGGAGGGTAGAAGTTTCACTGTAAAGATTGGGAATTATTGTTCTTCTGCTGCTCCTGTAAGTTATGGGGTGCCTCAGGGCTCTATTTTAGGGCTGCTGCTTTTTTTCTCTATACATGATTCCACTGGGCTCTATATTTAATAAATTTGGCATTTTGTATAATAGTTATGCTGATGACACACAGTTTTACCGGCCTTTTAAAGCAGGAAATAATACTGCTGAAAATTCCTTTTTGAATTGCCTTGAGGAGGTGAAATGTTGGATGAACTCGAATTGTTTAATGTTGAATGATAAAAAGACTGAAATTGTGCTTTTTGGGGGAAAAAAAGCACATTGTTTACCCCAAAACCGAGTCTGGGGCAGTTTTCATCCTGTGTAAAAAGTCATGGCACTGACTTGGGCATAATTTTTGATTCTGAGCTCAAATTCAATCGTCAAATAAACACAGTAGTAAAAAATAGTTTCTTTCAGTTGAGGAGGATTGCAAAATTGAAGTCAGTTTTATCAAAGAATGATCATGAAAAAGTTATACATGCTTTTATATTTTCACGCTTGGATTATTGTAATGCGATATTTGCAGGGGTTTGTCAGTCGTTCCTGTCGAGGTTACAATTGGTTCAAAATGCTGCAACCAGACTGCTGACAAATACTAAGAAAAGATACCTTATAACTCTGATTCTGGCCTCTCTACGCCTACCAGTTAAACAACAAATTATTTAAACATTCTGTTATTCATTTTTAAAGCCATCAATGGCTTGGCCCCAGAGTATATCAAGGATCTGTTAGTTATTCAGTCCTCCCCAAGATCGCTAATCAAGTCTTAAGTGTAGAGGTGGTCGAGCATTTTCAGTTGTGGCCCCTAGACTATGGAATGATCTTCCTTTCTTTGTGCGTTCTTCGACCTCTCTGCAGATGTTCAAATCACATCTTAAGACCCATTTGTATTCACAGGCGTTTGATGTGTAGTTTTACAGGTATTATGTATTTTAATTAATTACTATTATTGTTTTTGACTTTCTTGTACAGCACTTTGGTATACTTTCATGGTTTTTAACTCCATGGTTTTATTCCCACTCTCTCCTTGCAGGAAAACAGCACTCCAGAGGAACACACTCTCTATGTGTGGGACCACTTCATCTCTAAATCACTTGCGAAAAGCATCTTCATCGTGGCACACAGCTATGGTGGCTTATCATTCGTGAATTTGGTAAGTATTTGTTAGAGGTTATTATTATGAAAAGCCCTCCCCCCCTACTCCCTCATCACACACACAGTTGTGTTCACCAGTGGGAAAAGCAGCAACAGAGAGAGCAAAATGATTAAAAATAAATAATGCTTAGTTTCTTTGAGAAAATTCTGCTTTTGTAAACAATCCAGTTCATCCTTGTCCTAAGGCGCTAAGACTTCCTTGAGCAGGAGGGAGGGATGAAGAAAGAATGAGAAACTGCAATGAGAGCTACAGCTCTGTTAAAGCATGTAGACGAGTATGCATAACATCAGACCCTGAGAGAAAAGAGAGACAAGTCATGATAGAAGGGCAGTCGGCCCCAAAATACACGCTAAAGTTAGAACGACAGAAAATAGACGTTTGATTCTTACATAGTCTCTTATTTGGACACCCCCCCCCCCCCCCCCCCCACTTTTTGG
>NW_015505714.1:454169-469669 GCF_001515645.1 Sinocyclocheilus grahami | reverse complement strand
CCCCCCCCCCCCCCCAAAGTTTGATGTGCATGGGGTTAATGCACTCCAAAAGTAAAATTTGGTCAACTTTTTTTATTTTTTTATTAATTAATTAATGCATTTATTAGGCAACTAGATTACATTATTTTCCAATTAACTTTAAATTAGTAAAATTTTGTTTTAATACATAACTAATAATAATAATAAAAAACATATAATAATTATTTGTAATCTAATAACATTTTGACCATTTAAACAAATTTTAAAAAATTGTGGCCAATACAGACATCCTTATTTTCAGTGCTTTTCATGAACCTCCCATCTGTTGAATCTGTCATTTTCTTGGCCTGTTTAAAGATAGTTATTGTTTTCCCCTCAGGCTAAATCTTATGTTTGAGAAGATCTCTCCATCAGGTTAGAGCATTGTCCTAAATTGAGATCATTTTTGTCTTGCATTCTCTTAAATTGTTCCAATGTTCAAAGAAAGCGTCCAGAAATTGGTAGTAGTTGGGAGTTGATTTTCAGTCCTTCTGCCACCTGAAAGAGTCCAAAGATGTACTTCTGGGCACTCCAGGTACGTTTTTTGTTGGGGAATTGGTGGCACTGGATGATTAAAGGTTCTTGGTGTCTTCACGTTTCATTCTTTTACAGTAAATTTGCACTTTTTTTCTTCTCAGCACATTTTTCGTCCTGCCGAATATGATAAAATATGCGACATAGTTTTGAAGTTATTTATGGCAATAGGAATTGGTAGTTGTGTTTCACATTATCAATCTAAAGCAGGACATTTTGAGAACTATGGTGGAGGTGAAGATTTCTCGAGAATAATGTTTTGGTCTGTTTCTCACACAGAGCTATTGTATGATTTACAAGACTTGAAATCTAGTGTATAAGTCTTGTGAGCTACTTTTACAGTGCTATATTGTCCTTGACAGCTAATGTCTCATTATATGGCACCGATTATTAAGATCATTCCCTTTTGTTTTTCACAGACAAAAGTCAGTCATACTTGTTTTCGAATGACACAAAAAGAAAATGACCAAATTTTCATTCTTTTGATGAACTAACCCCTTACCTGAACCTTGTGAACTTCGGTTTTCAGCTATGTACCCTGTGTTACATCTCCTCTGGGGTCAAGGGTCAGGTAACTTGTCACAATCTCTAGTCTAGGTGTGCGCATTGTTAGGACAACTTCTTCAGGAGCACTCTGGCTAACCTTTGACCTAACATAAACACACTTTTTTGCTTTCTTTGGTACACACTCCTACACGTACATGGGAGCTCTTTTCATAAACCCATTCCACTTTTCTTTTAAGTTGAGAGAAGGGAGGGTGGAGCGGATGGCCATGATTTAGCATTCCTCTGATAATTCCAGGAATATGTTTTTATCTGAGGCAGGAGGCTCTGTGTTTTGTAATTTGAATATAACTGTTAAATATTTATGTGGCGTTGTGGCCATGACAGCCCCTTGCTGGTGGAGGCATGGTGGTCTTCCTCCAGAGATCTGTTTAGCCGTCTTTCTCTGATGCATCCATGTTTCCCCCCCCCCCCCTTTTCTTGCTTCCAAACACACACACACACAGGCGAAATGCTCACTTAGACACACTATTTCATATATAAACCATGCTTATGCTTTCCATTGGTTCTGTGGTATGGAGTGGCAGGTATATTCTGACGAACTGGATGAGAAGAATTTAGTCGTCCAATGCAGATTATCTGTATAGATCTTATAAATGATCTTGTATAACATCTCCATTCAAAGTTTAATCATTTTAGATGTTTGACATACTATTTTTTTATAGTTTGGTAAATGAACCAGTAACTCAAGTGAAATTTGAATAAAATGTGTATAATTTCAGTTTTTATTTATTCATTCATTTATTTAACATTTTATACTAACAAGAACTCAAATCATCTGTACATTTCATTGACAGTAACCCAATCTAATGAGAGGGCTGGTCATGTGACTTGGTGTGAATAAGCCTTTAAAAATGGTTCAAGGTGAAAGGAGTTAGAGGCCAGAATGGAAAAGGTGGACACAAAGAGTTGAGTTGAGGAGAAAAATCTTTAGCTCGTCATAATAGATTGCCTGAAAACAGGCCGTCTATGGCTTAATTACTGTTCCCTTTAACTCCTAACAAACACATTTCTGATCAGGCACATCAAACACATGCCGATTAATGTCTTCAGCATGCTGCCTCTCTCTCTACTTCTCTTTCTTTTCATTGAAATTCAGTTTATTTTCGAAGGCAGTATGTAGTAATTATAGATACATCAAAGTGTGCCTTTAAGTAAGAGTGGTGCGTCAGGGTTGGATAGCTTTATGTCAGGGCTCACTCTTCCATCTCTGTGTTCCTGTTTCAACAGTCTCTGTTTCTTGTCATATATGTGGCATGAATTCTGAGTTTGAGGAGACTGTAGACAAACTGTTCTCTCTTCACTGTCTGCCACTCTGTTTTTTCTTCTTCTAGCTCTATGGCTGCATTTGAATTCCTGTTGGTTCATAGTATGTACTGAATTTGAACTTATCAACCATTAATGTGTATTATGAATATATTACCAGATATACAACATCCACCATTGTCCTGTGGCTCATGTACATTGATCTATAATTAGTTAGGGTTAGTAAAGAATTGTAAAGTATTAGTAAAGAATTGAATTGTTCTGTTCTTATTCCTCTTGAAGTGCCCCTATTATGCTATTTCGAATATTGCCTTTCATGCAGCGTGTAATGAATATAAACAATCTGCAAAGTTGTTAAGCCGAAAGTGCACGATAAATACAATTATTGTCTCTTAAAAGAAAGAATCGACTCTGAACAGCCTAAACGAGTCGTCAGTAATTCTACACATCATGGGGTCACACATTTGCATAATACCCACCTATGTTTTATGTTGGCCAGCCGCGAACAACTTGACCCCGCCCTCAAACACGGTAGCTTGTTCGTGTGGTTAACATCATGTCGAGAAGATGCTGTGTCCTGCGCTGTGAAAGTAAATTTGTTTTATTTTCACTTCCGAAAGATGAGGCTGCAAAGAATCATTGATTAAAATTCATCTTTTCGACTGTACCACAGCAGTACAACCCCAATCTTATTAATTTTATTGACAACTGCTTCTCTAATCTCGGGGAGTTTAATGTAATGCGGGATTCACAAAACGCTTGCTCCTGAAAGATGGCTCTGTACCCAGATTATTTGGACCAGCTGGCTCCACTGAATCACAACCTGTAAGTATGATAAATAATAGATTTGTATATTTTCTTTTGAGCATTCAAAATGCGGAACTATGGCAATGAACGTAATGTTTCAGACACACGCTGTACACGGTAGACCAATAACAAAGCAGAGTAGGCTCAACGAAAGGAGGGGTTTAGAGAGACTGAATCTTAGAACTGCTTCGGACAAATCGTTGGAAAATGAGGTGATATTAAATGCATATTTTGAGAAAACAAAGGCATTTTTTGACCTTGCATGCATGTAAACCTGTTGTAGGAGACTCCAAAAACAATATTAGGAACCTTAAAAATGGCATAATAGGGGCACTTTAATCATTCTGGTTACTTAAAGGTTTCATTAACTATGTATTACACACAATTGATATTTTTATCTTCAATTTATCTTTATGCACGTGTTGCCTTAAACAAACAGTCAGTAACTGAACTGATTTAAGTCTCACAAGCTGTAACCTGAGTGTGCTTGATTCACTAAAAAGAACCAATTCATCAGAGTCATTCATTCACTAATCAGACTACATTGGCTGTTTTTGTGTGTTTGTTTCACTAAAAGAAACAACTCAGTGGAATCATATGTTCGGGAATTGTACTACATTAGTTGGGCAGTACATGTTTGGGAATCTTACTACACTAGTAGTACAGTATGTGTTTGAATCACTAAAAATAATTGGATATTAAGAGTCATTTTGTGAGTCAGACTACACTAGTTGTACAGTATATGTTCGATTCACTAAAAAATAACTGACTAATTAGGATCATTTCCTTGGAAATCCGACAACGCTAGTTGTGCCGTATGAATTTGATTCACTAAAAAGAACTGGCTCTGAAGAGTCATTTGTTTGGTAACCGGACTACACTGATTAGTCTAGTGGTTTCACACTGTAGATTTTGTAGCATTGTTGTTGTGTATTGAATAAATATGAATGCTAATAAAAATAAATTTAGTGTGGTGTTTTGTCCACATCAGCACACATCAGAATGCTTGTTAGAAAGCATAGAAAGCAGAAAACTGTTAGCTGTTCTACCAGATTTTTTTCCAAATCTGTTGACTCATTACACTCATCTCTGCCCATGGGATAGCAAAATGTACACTTCACAATCTTAGGACATTTCAGTTTCATTTTGTGGAACCATATTGGCTTGCCACTTGATGTCCAGTGTAAAATCTGGGTCCTGAAGCAAATCCAGTTGCAATGCACTGCCCTTCATCTCACCTGATCATACCTGTCCCATAGCCTTCTCTTTCTCCATCTGATCTTGTTTGATTGCTGCAGCGGCGGCTCCAGCGTTTGCTTTCATCTATGAGTCTAGCTGGAGGTCTGTGGGAGCAGCCGTCAGGGCAGAGCTCAGCTCCACGTAACCTTCCTGACTCTCTGCCAGAGAAAAGAGCAGCCGAATTGGAGAAGATGGGGCGCATTATGTAACGAGTTATGCAATCATACATCTGCCTCCCAGAGCACCTGTGTGTGGGTGCCCACAGCTTAGATAAAATAAATGGATCTAATGTACATGTGTCATTGTGTTTCGTTGTGCACTTAAAAGGTTCAGGTAAGAACTTTGTGTTCACACACTTGTGTGTCTGGATCACGGTCTAAAACACTTTAATTGCAAGTTACATGTAATAAAGTATTAGAGATGGTTGTTATATTGTAAACATAATTGTTGGGCCCTGAGGGAGAAGCATCAGAGCTCAGTTTCTTGATAACCACTTGACTCTGAGATGCTGGAATCTAGACACCAAGGGTTTGGTTTCTGTTCTTTACCTGAATTATGAATCTTGGCCTGTAGCACTAAAACACAAATGAACTCCAGAATACAAGATCTTGGTCAAGCTTTCTTATTATTTCTTATGCATTTTTTTGTTTGTTTGTTTTCCGCTTTTAACGTGCAAGTTATGCCGGTTTGTCTTAATACTTTAAGACTACAGTCTTAAACACAGCTCTGCTGACTGTAAAACATTGTGCTTGGACAAGTGTGTCTGATATCTTGCGGATTCACTTGCTGCAGACTAATATGAAACATTTACAACTGCAGAGATTTCTGTCCACCCCTGCCTCAAATATTAGTCTCTTCTTTTTTTTTCTTTCTCAAGAGTGGAAATTGACTGAAGGAAAACATTTGGTCTGTCTGTTGATTGTGTTCATTTTGATTTAAAGGGATCGTTCACCCAAAAATTTAAATTACCCCATGATTTACTCTTCCTCAAGCCATCCTGGGAGTATATGACTTTCTTTTTTCAGATGAATACAGTCGGAGTCATGTTAAAAAATGTCCTGGATCTTCCAAGCTTTATAATGGCAGTGAATGGGGGTCGAGATTTTGAAGACCAATAAAGTGCATCCATCCATCATAAAAAGCACTCCACACGGCTCCGGGGGGTTAATAAAGGCCTTCTGAAGTGAAGCGATGCATTTGTGTAAAAGATGTTATCCATATTTAAAACTTTTATAAACCGTAATCTCTAGCTTCCGCTAACTGTCGTACGCATGTTCACGAGAGAGTGGCGTTCCAGCAGATGACATGGGACATAGGGGTAGCGTATATATATTCATATTTTTTTGAAAGAAGTCTCTTATGCTTGGCAAGGCTGCATTTATTTGATCAAACAAACAGTGAAAACAGTAATATTGTGAAATATCATCACAATGTAAAATCTGTTTTAAAATGTAATGTATTTCTGTGATGGCAAAGCTACATTTTCAGTTACCCCAGTTATCACTATCACATGATCCTTCAGAAATCAAGAAACTTTTCTTCTTCTTAATGTAGAAAACAGTCATTATGCTTAATATGTTTATGTAAACTGTGACATTTTTTTCAAGATTCTTTGATGAATAAATAGTAATAGCATTTAAAATATGAATCTTTTGTAACATAAATGGCATTATTGTCACTTTTGATCAAATTATTGCTCCTTGCAAAGTGCAAGTATTAATTTATTTTAGAAAAAAATGCAAGTTTAAGTGTTTTATCTATAAATGCAGATTAATTCAGTTATTTAATTGTGATGAATGTGATGCTATTGACTAGTCCTAGTGTTTTTTTCTGTAAATGGTTTCAAACGGTTGTCGTCGCATGAAGCTCAGACTTGTTGGTTTTGGATTAAGTGCTGATGATCTGGTCTGACAGGGTGTGATGGTGAACTGGGTTCAAGTCCTGATTGGATGATTCACACCACAGTCCCTGGCTTCCTTTGGACCTCTGCATTTTTGGAAAATTCCCCTGGTTAACAACAAACAGTCTTCCCAGACCCTGTGTGTGGATCGTTTCTGTAGCTTGAAAAGAGATCCTGATAATCAACATTGTAAAAGATTTTCCCCACTGTGGATTGTCTTTTTCCTTTTTACCTCCTCCCAGGTATTGTTTTCTTTATCTGCCTGTTTGTGCCATTTTGTGTTTATTTATTTATTTATTTGATTTATGACTGGCCACTTAAAACCCAATTTTTCCCTCCTGGACTTCTGTTGGGAGGGATTCACCAGAGAGAGAGCTTTGACTACCGCTCGGCAGTGGCTTATTTATGTGTTTCCGGCTCATTTTGTCATTAATTTCTGTTTGTTTTTAAAAGATGACGAGCAATCTAGCATGCACAGATTGTTGTTAGAGAATGAAAGCCCATCCGCATGCGGCTTTTTAATTGATACCAATTTACCGTCCAGGTGTGTTACACTGAAACGGGGTCACAGGGGGTGGAGATCTGTGTGTGCTGAGAATAATTAGCTTTCCATCTCGCTGTCTACTTTCACACCAGATCTGTTTCATTGTAATTTTTGATGTAAATACTGTACAATGGTACATAAATATGGAACTAGTGCATTCAGTATTTCTGGAAGGGATCATTTCTTTGAGAGTGTTTTCTTCTATTAAGCAATACATTGTAATGTCGCTCACCAAAAACTAGTTTACAATATGCTGAAGACTAATAATTGTAATAATAATAATGGCAAAAATGTAAGCAGTATTATAGAACATGCATTATGGCTGTTGGATTTTAACTACAATTACTGTGTCGTTGTTTTGTACTACTGTACAAAACTGCTTATTTGTACAGCCAAAAAAATAGTTAAGTGAATTTAAAGTGTGGGTGTTTGTGTTTATCATGAAGGAAAAGTGTGTGTCAGCTGTTTTGGGTTAAATGAGTTCTGACGCTGCTCAGTAAATGTTAGACGTTTTTATGAGTATGTCTGTTCATTAAAGATCCACCTCAAGAGAACATTATATTAAGCATATGGCACCTTGGTAAAATGGAAATAGTAGCTGCGTTTTATTGACTATATAAAAACAGTATAGACACTCTATCTGTTAAATATTACAAAGAAGAACAGATCTCCAGGCAAGATCTTCTGTCTTATGAACAAATCTCTTCATACACAGCTACTTCAATATTTCACGATGTCAAATCCAAAAGCACATCAATGGAATATATTCATGTTGTGCTGAAGGACAATTATGCTGTGTTGTAGTGTCACACTCTTGTGTAGTATTTTTAGCATAATTATATCATGTTGTAGTGTATTTCTGTTTTGTGGCTTATTTTTATTGCCATATGTCTTAATTATGTTGTGTTATGGCATAGATCCGACTTTTTTGTTTTTTTTATCTAATGCATTGCGGCTTATTTCTGTTCTAATTCTGTGTGAATTGGCTTTAATTTTCAAGTTTTGTTGACTTTGCTAATTCTGTTGTGTTGTGAAATATATAATATTTATGTTGTGTAGTGACAATTCAGTTGTGTCCTGGCTTATTTTTGTGATGTTCTGGCTTATATCCTTTGTGGTATGATTTATATCCATTGTTTTGTGTGTAATTGAGGTGTATTTTTGCTTATTTCCTTTGTATTGTGTTGTATTTCGGTTCCCTTAAATTTTCTTGTTTATTTGATATTTCGTTGTGGCAAAATTACGTTGTGTGTGGTGTAATTCTCTTTTGTGTTGTTACTTATTTGCATTGTCTTCTGGTGTATTTACTATTGTGTTTTGTTTAAATTCTGTTGTGTTGTGTCATGTCATTTGTTTTGTGATTAATTTCAATTGTGTTGTGGTGTATCTCGTACTTTGTTGTTTTATCTAATGTGTTGTGGCTTGTTTCTATTGTGGAGCAAATTCGTATGTTTTGACTTTATTTTTCACGTTTTGGTTGCTTTCATTTGTCTGTTGTGTTGTGTTTTACTGCCATTGTATTGTGGCAATGCAGGATATAATTTCGGTGGCATAACTGGTGTCTTGTGGCTTGTTTCCTTTGTTTTGTGTTGTCTTAATTCTATTGTTTTGTGTTATTTCCATTGTATTATGGCTTATTTGTGTTGTGTGTGGTGTAAGTTTTTTGCTTGTATTGTCGCTTATGTGTTGTCTTAATTCTTTTTTATTTTGGCCTAAATACAGTGTATTATATATATATATATATATATATATATATATTTGGTATATATATATATATTATTATTATTATTGTTATTATTATTACAGCTTATTATGCTGTAGCCTAATTGTTTATATTCTGTTGTATTACTGTCTTATTTCTGCTGCATCTTAAAACGGTTGTATTTTAAATTTTCGTATTGTTGTGCATCCCTGGGACACCGCAGTTGCGAAATCAACCTTATGCATTTAACTCAGACTTTCTCTCCATCTGTCTCTCTCCCTCCCTCTCTCATTTTTTCCTCCCCCACTTCATATTTTCTCTGTCACAAGCTTAATTAGCCGCTGCTTGTTAACAGGCTCAGAGAGTTTAGTGCATAAACATGGATGGAGGGATAAATTCACGGCGAAACGAGCAAACGATAAGAGAAATCACCCCGCTCCACTATTTCTATAAATAAACTATCAGCAAACGCCTTTGTGGAGTGGCCTATCTTCACACCAACGATAAGACACGCTCTAGGAATGTGTGCGTCTGTGTGTCCAAAATACATTTTGAAGTGAGAAGAGACTTTGATTTGATATGTAACTCCGAGATTGCGGCGTGTGCGCCAGTGTTTATGCGTCTGCGCTGACATAGACATGTTTGTTATGCCTGCTTATTGTCTGTCATCTTCTGTGTGGTTCATCTGGACAAAATCATTTGCATGTGAATGTATATCGCTATGAGTACCGCTTAATAGAATATGCAATTATGTATTACAATAAGCCATTGAACATCAGTGATGAGCCCTGTCATGGTTTGACAGACATATTTCAGACATCTGTTTGACACTTAATTTTGTCCCATGCTAATGTAAAATAGCCTTTATATAGTTGTTTTAGCATTCTGTTGTGTTTAACATTTATGTCATGCTACCATTTCAAATACTTCAACGGCAACCTAATTTCCAAGTCTAAATTCATGGTAAATTTACCAGCATGCGTATGCTGTCCACAGCAAATGACAATAATCAAGTGTCCAATTTAATCCAGTATGTCTATCTCGATGTACAGATAGAGCTTTTTGCTTTCACACATATGCCTCTGCCGCTAGTTAAAGAGTTCACGGTGAAATCGTAAGGGGTTCATCATTACATATTTACTGGGCAGGCATCTGATATAGCTGTAAGGTTTTTAATGCAGCGCCCCATTGATCTGACGCACATGTCGGCTCCTGGGGTTACCGGACGTGCCTCCATTTGCATTAGGGCCCTGGGCAAGGTTCCTCTCACGCATTGATTGGCTTGTCCTAGGGAACCTTGCATCGCCTCCCCACATTGATCACTGTGTTTTTTCTTTCCCTGAGATAGTGCTATGCAGAGTTCACCTCAAATGCATCCTCCCCTACCTGCAGAAGGAAGGAGAGTGGGAGAGAGCAGAGGAAGAAACTTTGCCGCCAATATCTTAATAGTCACAGCGCTGAGGGGTACCAAGTGCGAGGGAAGGGTCTTGTAATGTATATTAATTTGTTGGTTCAGGGTGGGTATTGAACATGGTTTAGAGTTACAGCACACACATATTTTCGTATATATTTTATAGTTAGTGCTTAGTCATACACTCATACATTTTTTTATCATTTTATTCATTTTGCTCTCCCAGAGGTCTACTTATGATGTTAGTCAAGGTTGTCAAAAACAGATTAATTTTATTTTTCTGACTATTTTTCACCTTCTGAAATAGTTTCTCTGCTATTTAGAAGTAGCGCTGCTGAATCTGCAGCAACATGGAAACAAATTATTTTAGATGTCAGATATTGGATTTTTTAAGATGAGAGAAAACAGCTGGCCACAGGGAAATATTATATTGAGTCAGACTGGTCAAACTGATTGGAAAATCAGTCTGAATCAAACACGAGTCAGGAATCATAGACCGTATTGGTTACTCAGTTTACTTGAATTACTTTGAATCTGTTCAGATTGTTCTCTCTTACTGTCATGTTGCTTTTTTAATACATGTAGTTTGAGTGATGAATGGAGCTAAATAAGATATATAAGTTCATCCGTACTCGCACTTACCTTAGTCTATGGCACAGACATACGCTTATCCTCCTCCATCCCCAGCTCCTCCTTATACAGGCACATGATCACTTAGAATCTTGTCCATGGAAATCATCTATCAGCTAATCATTGCTTAATCTTGTCCAGTCTCATTTACAGATCTATATCACTTCTGGTAATTTAGGATGTGACAAAAGGTTTCTATTTCAAATAAAATATCTTTTGAACTTTCTATTGATCAAATATTCCAGATTCACGGTATTCACAAAACTTTTAAGCAGCACAACTGGTTTCAACATTGTTAATGATAAGAAATGTTTCTAGAGCGCCAAATCAGCATATTAGAATGATTTCTAAATGATCATGTGACTCCAAAGAATTCAGCTTTGTCATCACAGGAATAAATTACATTTTAAAATATATTAAAATAGAAAACCGTTATTTTAAATTTTAAGTTTTTACTGTATTTTTGATCAAATAAATGTAGCCTTGCTAAGTATGAGAAACTTATTTTAAAAACATTAGTAAATCTTGCTGAACCTAAAGTTTTGTATTCTCTCTTTGTAGACTTGAGCAGGAAGTTTTTGAGTTCTAAAAGTTTCAGTATGTTTATATAGTACATGCGTCATTTCAAGAGAAAAAGGTAAATTACATTTTTCATTATATAACCGCTTTAAGAGATCAAGAACATTGAAGATATACATTGGAGCGTGTCCTAAAGAGAAACTTTCACTTCACTTGGAGGTCATCTTTGACGGAGTTGAACATACCGCTCTTCTTCCTCTTGATTTTGATGTCTTCTTGGACAGTTTTGTGTGCCGCACATGACCTCAGGAACAAACAAATTCCTTTTTCACCTTTGCACACGCTTTTCCTTCTTTCCATCTCTCTCCCTCCGAGCCTACGGCAAGGTCTGCACACAGGACTAAGGCTAGTCCAGGAGGACAGCATCCCTCTCTTTTTCCTCCATCTTTCTCATTTGATTTTTACCTTCTCTTTCTATCTCTGTCTGTCTCTGTCTTGCTCTCATACACACATTCGTTATTCTTTCTGCTTGTGCTTTGTCTCCACTTCATAATTGGCCTTACACTGTGTCCTAATCAGGCACAACACTATAAAGCAATAACAATAACAGATAAATTGGTAACAGCTGTCTATTCCATGTTAGTTAGTCTAAAGTTTTTGATATGACCAAGTGCACAACAAGTGATGAACAAAAGGACATTTTGTCAGTTTCTTGGTTGTGATGGATAGTGAAATCTGATCCAAAATCTCCTTCCGTTATACATTGTACATGAAACAACATATCTTTGGTAGGGTAGTTCACCAAAAAAATGTAATTCATCATTTACTAACTCTCATTTTGTTTCAAACCCGTATTACTTACTTTCTTCTGTGGAACACACAAACACAAAGATATTTTGAAGAATGTTATGGACAATCTTCCATCATCTTTCATTCCAGAAAAATTATACAGGTTTGGAATGACACAAGAACAAATAAATGATGACAGAACTTTCTCTTTAAAGAACAGGGTTAAATTGGGCCCTGATGATTTGGACATTCAAAAATGATTTTAAAAAGAAGAATAATATTCCATATTTAGGAAAACGAAAGGCCAGAAAAAAAAGAAAACCAGCTGTAAAAGTGCTCTCCCAAAAAAAATAAAACCCCACTCTTCACAATTGTCACTGAACTCTGCACCTTCAGAGGATATTGGATATCGGTTTCTCCATGAGCTTCAGATGTTTTACCTTCTCAGTATGCTTTCCCCCCCCCCCCTCATTCCGTCCTCTCGCATTCAGCATTCTGCTTTTCCCTCCATATGTGTTTTAAAACTGATTGAATGTCAGTGTGTTTTATAGTGCCGTGAGCTCGAGTCAAACAGTTTGGACCAGATTTCTCGCCATCTCTCTCTCCACATGTCATAAGAGAGCATTCTGGGTATTCATAATATCACACATCTCCATGTGATGCCGATTATTCTATAGATTTTGACCTAATGTGGAAGTCTGCTCGCCTCCGCAGTGCTCCGGCAGGGAGAAATGCAAGCTTCCCCTTCTGAAAACGTAGTCAAATCCTGTTTGAATCTTTTACGAGTCCTTTTTTTTTTAAACTATGTTTTAGTTATGTACCTGCGGTAAAACATTTAATTTTTAAGCCCGGGAAGCCGACACTGAAAAGAGATGAACTGTTTTATGTGCCGTTTTAAGGTTTTATGTGCTGTGAATTACAGTGGGTTGTGTGAAATACTGGAGGGACGGTAAAGGGAGCATCAACAGCTCTTGGTGTTCTTTTGATGTCATCTTAAGACATACGACTGTGGTGGTGATGTGGGGCTGCGTCCCACTGCGGATGCCTGTGGTTTTTTTACTGGTCATAAAAGTGCGTGCACATGCACATACGCACACATACCTGAAGTCAGACTGATGTGTCATAGAGATGGAACCTACACCTCCATGTATGTGAGATGTAGGCCCTCAGTGGAGTGGGATGTAAATATGAGCAATGTGAATGAGCATTGAATCAGGATGGATGTATATTATCCTGGAATTCCTCAAGTAAAGGCAAACACACACTACAAAACTAAAGCTTGACATCCTGCGTTCATTTAAAACTTTCTCACTTTTAATCAAAAACTATAAGTTTCAATTACATAATTCTCCCAGACTATAGCTGCAGTTTGATCTCACATAGACTCACACATGGAGCAGATTCTTAACAACGTGTCACCAAACACACAGAGATAGGGCTTCCATCGTTTTTGGGGAGATGTGGGCTGCGGTTTGATGTATTTGTTGTTGCACACTGGCAGCAAAGCAGCAATGACAAGCACACATTGCATGTTGGCTACGTTCTGGGGCTTTTGTCGCACATTATATGTGTGTATATGTATATGTATATATATATATATATATATATATATATATATAAGGAAGCTTCTGTCTTACATAGTGTGTGTTTTGCTTATGGCGAAGAAGTCCTCTTTTAATCGGCCTGCTCTCTCACACCTTCAAAAAGCATCATTACGGTCTACTTATCTCGACAGTGTCAGAATTCCTCTATATACCTATCCACAGCTGCCCCATCCCCATCCCCCTTTCCCTAACCTCTTACCTTATTCTCTCCCCCTTTTCTCCCTCATTTTCCTCCCCCTTCTCTCCATCTCCAACGTGTCCTCCTCAGGCATTTCCACTGTGATGCCACAACTCGATTTACTACTCATTGCTGTCAATTTTTCTCTCTTAGGGGACACATTCTTGATTTGGACTCATTTTACATTGATAAAAACACTAGGGGGCACTGCTTATCCTTTGTAACTGCTTTTGCATAGACTAAAGTGGATGAGAGCAGTGTAGGTGTGTGTGTGGAGAATGAGATTTCTTCACTTGCTATTCCAGTCTGCATTCACAGTTGAGCGGGACAGTTTACCCCATAGCCTGTTTTTCATTGACTTTCTCACTAGTTGTCTTACCTGTTTTGTACCAAACAAAATGAACTAATGTGATCTTGAGGATTAACCGCTAGTTCTTGCCCGTACTGCTTTTTACTGCCTGTATTTTTGGTTTCATCCATCTCAGAGGCCTTCAGACTGACCTGCCGTCTCATATTCGGGTCACATGTGTTCCACACACGTACACATACTAACAATAGCCCAGCGAGTTTATTTGACTCATCGATGACATTTAACTCAAGAGTGCGAGTTAGTCAGCACCTCAGACAACGGATTGCAGTTCCGGAGACTTGGAAATTGAGATGCACATAGTCATTTTGACATGACGGTTCTGAATTATCAAACGTCCAAAATGAAGAAATAAATTAAAAGCAACATAAAAGATACTTTGATTCCTATAATTGATGCAACTCGGTTTGCGAACTCCATGAATATTGCTCTTCACATCCAGAGGCGTCAAACACGACAAAGAAAACAGCAGAAACTAGCTTCTCACTATTATAACCACAGAAGGAAAATTCTCAAATGACAAGATAATCACTGCATTCGTACTTACCTTTATCAGCACCTAAATGTCTTCTGTGGTTCCAAACTAAATAAATATATATTTTTTTCTCCTTTGAATGTCCTCAGCTGTGGTTGGTAATTACCACACTCGGACAAATCGCTGACAGCAGTTAAATAGTTAAAAAGATAATTCTGCTGTAAGTGGTGTATTAGGGGGAAAGGTCAGTCTTGGTCTATTTAGGACGTTGAATCCATTTCCTAGCAAAATCCAGACTCTGTTCTTTGTGCTTGAGTGACATGGGCTTTCTCTGTAATAACATCCCTAGTAATGGGCTATAATAGTAGATATTGTTCTAATCAGAAAGTATACTGCTAAGTATACTAATAAGCATCGAACTGACAACTATCAATAAACAGATTGTACGACATTGCTACTTTTTATTCAGTTGAATGCTAATTACTGCAGTTGGTTTTGGGACACGTGTATTTGTGTGATTTGTATCAATTAAAAAGCCATTACTGTGTTCTTTTTAGAATTCTTTAAAGGAAATTTAGATACTTGTTACTTCTAAGATTAATAACACTCTTGGTGCTTTGGTATAACTTTTTTTCATGCTAAAGTAACTAATTTTGCTTGTCCATTTTTATTTCTCAGACTGTTTTCAAATGAAGTTTTAAATAAATAAATTAATGAATACTGTTTTGACACTCAAATGATTAGCAAATAAAGAATAATTAAATTAATCTAATAGAAAAAATATTAATAGAACATTTATATTCCTAAATTATTTTGTTATAATTAATAGACATTTTATAATTTTGTAAAACAAAGTACTTTTCTTTTCTTTTAGCCAGTCTATCTCTCTCTCTCTCTCTCTGTGTGTGTGTGTGTGTGTGTGTTGTGTGTGTGTGTGTGTGTGTGTGTGTGTG
>NW_015505714.1:437467-453965 GCF_001515645.1 Sinocyclocheilus grahami | reverse complement strand
GGTGTGTGTGTGTGTGTGTGTGTGTGTGTGTGGTGAAGCCGTAATAGTTTTTTTTTTCCCTCCCTCTCCAGCCTCTCTCTCACACTCACCCTCTCTTCTCAACTCCTGGTTAAAACGTAGCTGGTGGCTATGGGAAGTTAATTTCAGATTGTTATATATTTCCATTAATTTCGACCGTCTGGTGCTGGACTGCCTTTGAGAACAGGGGTATCAAAGGCTCATTTTTGGGGGGTTCAGGAGTTCTTTCCCTTCGGCAGGCTAGACAGAGCATTAGAAACAGATAGCTGATAGGAGAGCGGTTTCGTCACATTCATTAGCCATTGGTCCCCCTTTTTTTCTCCTCCAACTTGGAGTTGTGACTGAAAGGATGGGGTGAGTGCCTCAGAAAGTTTAAACAAAACGTCTCTGCTGAGAGCCCATCTGAAAAAGCCCCGCAGCTAGTCTCAACGCAGAAAAAAGGGGAGGTTTGGCCTGACACTGACGTTTGAAAGCATACATGCGCTCGCACACACACATTAGGGAGAGCTTCTTTCGTACACACCCACGTACTTAGAATCATATACAGACAATACGCTGTTGTAGCATACACACACCTGACCTCCCGGTACACTCTGAAACAAGCAAGGAAACTCCCTCGAGGTTTCAAAGAGGCTTAGTATTTTCTTTTCTTCATGAGTGGCTAAAGTGCACACCTTTTTCTTTGTTAATAAAATGTTTTTGTTTCATTACTCCACTTGCTTTTATGTTTTTCTATGTTGTGTTATGTCTGGTCGTGGTCTAAAGCAGACATAACATGTAAATATGCAAGTATGTAGACAGTAAATATCTGACTTTAAAGTTTTAGCATCTTGTGCCATTTTCCGGTCACAGTGTTTAATATTCAGGATTAATTCCCAGGCATAAGCAGCTTTTAATTGATATTCTGTCCAAAGTGACCCTACAAGGATGTCATATTCGTTGTGAAGCAGTGTGTACTAAACATTCATCCAAATAATGGTACTTTTATCATCGTGTGTACTCTCCGCAGCTGTATTTCTGTCAGACGTGCACTCTGCTCTGCTAGTTTGTCTCGGCGCGCTGACGGCAAGTTGGGCTTTCCTGTAAACACCTCGGGCAGCCTGACCCCTGTCTCTCCTGCTGTCTGCCTGAACCGGCCCTCACCTCCCCTGGCTGACGAGGCCCAGCCTGTACGTGTCAGTGGGCGTCTGAGTTATGACAGAGCCGCGTCTCCCTCTTCACTCCATCCCTCATTCTTCCAGCCGGGAGAGTCAATGATCCAAAACTCTGTTAAAACAGGGTCAGCCCCACATGTGCACTTAAAGGGTGTCAGTTTAACCTGCTCAGAAATACTTACGACTATTATTATAGCTTATAAATCATTAAGAAAGTTTAATTATACAACAATTTCATGGTGGAAATGTGCAGGATGACACATGGGAAGGGTAATTTAATGGGCCAGCAAGTCCCAGCACGGAGAGGGGAAATATTGAGGTTAGCTTTCTATTTTATGGCACTGCCGAAAGGCTGAGGGAGACACATAGTTGGGTTTTGCCCTGTTGATACACACACTCTGAATTCCCATTCCCTCGTTTCAGTGAGAGCAATATTCACGCCAGCTTCGACAGTTTCGGAGGTGATGAAGATGTTGCCGTGATCGCACCTAGTACTATTCTTTCTTAAGTAAAATCACCCCTAATTAACACAGGACTTTAATTAGCCGTCGGGATTTCATCTGTCTTTGTGAGACACCTGCGTTCCACAAAAATGATGTTTGCTACTTATTTTGTGTAATTTTTGTGTTGCATTTAGAACCACTGAGGAATAATGTAATGACTTCAAATGTTACAGTCCAAATGTGTTTGATTTGATTCCTCTGAAATCATAATCATAATATAGATATAAATATGTAATAAAACAGATGAATGATTCCTAATAATATACCATATATTTTAAGTCAGAACTACAAGGTTCCCACAGTCAAGGAAAATTGGGAAATGTCAGATAAATTGTGGATTAGTCCTGCAATAGAAAAGTCCATTTAAATTCTTATACTTAATATCAATGGTGTTGGTATGGACATGATTGCATTTTGTTTAGAGTTAAATAGTCAAATAACGCTATGCTGTCATCGGAAACCTGGAAATGTTTGAAATGTTCAAGGCCTAGAAAATACATAAAAATGTGTACGATGTCATGGAAACGTTATTAAAATGTATATTTCATCAGCTACAATTACTTTTATATATATATATATATATATATATATATTCATTTTGGGGTCAATTTTTATTTCTGTTTCTTGTTTTTGAAATTAATACTTACTCAGCTAGAGCATTAGATCATGAGCTTTTGACAGTAAATGGGACAGTAAAGACATTTATAATGTTACAAAAGATTTGTATTTCAAATAAATGACTACTAAAATTTCAGCTTTGCTGTCGCAGGAATAAATGGCATTTTCAAATACATTAAAATAGAAAAAAGGTATTTTTAATTGTAACAGTATTTTACAATATATTTTACTGTTTTACTGTATTTTTGATCAGATAAATCCATGTGTCTTAACGAACATTGCATTTTACAAAGATCAATTTGTAACCGATGAATTAGTGTAATTTCAATTACTTTTCTATGACAGTAAACAATATGGGAAATTTAATTGGTCAGTAGGTGTGGGAACCTTACTAATATAATTGATATTGAAATAAGAGATGAGTTGAATTAGTGACATCTGACCAATTGAAAACTATGTAAAATCAACAACTGCCCACCAACAGTTAGCCAGCTGAATGAGCCGCACTACATGTGAAGATACAAACAAAGAGTGAAGAAACAAAAGGAGAGTTTGCTGTGATGATACGCACTCCCACACTTGTCGGTACAGTGTGCAGACTCTGCTCTCTCTCCAGGGTTCAAGGCATTGCAGGATCAATGCAGAACGGGTCCAAAATGAGGGGCCCCATCAGCCTTTTATCATCCAATCCGAGATTTCTCCTCATGGGCCCTGTGCCAGGCACAGCTGCTCCGGGGCCTCTCTTTATCTGATGAGCACAGAATGCGCACACACACTGCTTGTGCACTGTCTGTGTGTTTAATTCTCTATCAATATGTTTTCGGCATGTTAGATATTTGAAGTTGAAGCATATCGGCATATCTCCTAACTTGCCTCAAGCCGTCAAGAGGTTAGTTAAAGTCCATTACTTGAGTTCATTTACAACTACTTTTTGTGTCAAGAAGACCTACTATATCTGACAAATAAACCTTTATCAGTACTGTGGTAAATTAATGGTATCAAATGGTAATACCTGCCAAAAAACTTGGGAGTTTGATGGTACTTTTTGGACCATGAAATGTCAATGAGGCCTCAAAGAGCTGCAAGCTTCAGGAGTCGCCTGTGTGTGGCCTTTATTCGACATTGACTGATGCCCAAGCACACCCCTCCCCTGTGCCCCCTTCACTTGCTCTTTCACTCATCCTGCCCCCACGTTTCCCTCTTTCCTCTTGTTTTCCATGAGTGCAAGCTCGACACAGCACCGCTGCCTTTCCTGGCACGCCGCTCCTTATCCTCTCGCTTTTGTTTCCAGTAGGTGTCAAACGCTCACCGCTTGTGCTGTGTCAGTAAATATTTACCCGGCTTCCTTTTCCTCGCCCGCCTTTGCTGACGTGTGTATGTGTGTGTGTCTGTCCGTGTAGCGTCGCCTGCTCGCCCCATCTCCGCTCACAAGGGTCCACTGATACCCCATTCTGGCCCAGCCTTTCCGGAACAACACACTGGACGATGTCATCCTTTGCACGTGGCCTTCCACTCAGCGACAGGAAGTAGAAGGGGAAGTTATCACCACTCGCTGTCTACTTACTAGCATCCATAAATCAAAAACTGTTGTGGCGCCTATAAATGCACATTTACCTAGGAATATACTCTTGGCTGGACGCTCACAGGGGTTAGATATATCCACACCGACACACACGCTGCCTCCCCAGGGCCTCATAGTGTCCTGGTGCTTAGGGTTTCCTTCCTGCCCCAAAGACAAAGGACGGGCAGGCACTGAGGCCCAGGCTTCAAAGCAGGGGAAAGCGCGAGTGTTGTCTCTTCCTGTGCAGGGTGTCGGAGCTCCAGGGGCAGCTGCCACTGTTTTCTCAGCTCGAGCGGGGGGCCAGAGGAATGAGGGCTGGCCTGTGCCCTCTTGGACCTGGAGAATGAAGAAAGGCCAAAACTTTCCACCTCCTTTGGAGCCCCTCTTTGCTCCAGAGGTTAGATGTCTTAGTGGGGTCAGCACAATGCTAGCGATGGACACTGAGATTAAGTTTATCATGAAACCGCTGAACTTTCAAACCAAAGAGCATTTATTTTAAAGAAACATCACATGCAATTGATATATTGTTCAGAATTAAGATGAAGGTATTAAACACTTCTGAGTTGTCAGACATGTAGTGGATTATGTTCATAGTATTGTGATGAACCACACCTTGCTTAAAATAGGATGTACGTTTACACTAGTAACTACTAGGGCATAACACAAAGGTGGAGCAACTGGCCCCAGTTAAAAGTAATCGTTAATTTGAGGAAAAGGGTAGCATCATTTGTTTATAGATCCAGCTTGGCCTGTGTGATCCTGCTGACTATACCAACTTTGTTAGAGTCGTTGACATTGATACATTTTTAAGTGTAGCTTACTTTACAGTCCAAATACTTTTTAGGGCCAGTGTATACATTTGCCAAGACATACTGCTGTTGTGTGGATGTGCATGTATGTAGCTGTGCACAGTGTTGGCCCTCGCTCACTGGTTGTAATTGGACAGTTAATCAATCAAATATTTAAGCTTCATTTTACCACGCAGTGGGATGTCCAGATTATGGCAGCAGTTTGGATGCATTAGTCTGGACTCAGCACCGATGCTAACAGCATGGCTTCCTGAATCAGCCCACATCTGGATTTGCACACACGTGCGAGTGAGTGTGTGTCCACAGTGTCTTCCCTCACCATGGTAATTGCCACTTTTTTCATGGTGCTATTTGTTGGTAAGCACGTTCCTTTTTAAAAGCCCATGTTATTTATTTATCTCTTCGCTACTTTATTCCTCCCTCATTCTTCTGGGAATGTGTTGAGTGTTTTTTTCCCCTGCCTCCAGGGACGCCATTGTGGATTACCATTCAGTTCTCACCTAATTATCTGGTGACTTGCACTGCCTTTGACACGTAATTATCAAAGCTCTAAATAATTGTCTTATTGCTTGTGTATTTGCATGTAAGTCTCATAGAGAGCTTTCGCTTTTGACGCCAGGACGGCTGAAATGGCGGAGTATTTATCGCCGCACGAGAGTCGCCTCCCCGCCTTTCTTATCACACTATTCTGTGTTCGAAATGCAGGGGCAAATAAAGAAGCGCTTCTGCAGGATCAATGCAGAACGGGTCCAAAATGAGGGGCCCCATCAGCCTTTTATCATCCAATCCGAGATTTCTCCTCATGGGCCCTGTGCCAGGCACAGCTGCTCCGGGGCCTCTCTTTATCTGATGAGCACAGAATGCGCACACACACTGCTTGTGCACTGTCTGTGTGTTTAATTCTCTATCAATATGTTTTCGGCATGTTAGATATTTGAAGTTGAAGCATATCGGCATATCTCCTAACTTGCCTCAAGCCGTCAAGAGGTTAGTTAAAGTCCATTACTTGAGTTCATTTACAACTACTTTTTGTGTCAAGAAGACCTACTATATCTGACAAATAAACCTTTATCAGTACTGTGGTAAATTAATGGTATCAAATGGTAATACCTGCCAAAAAACTTGGGAGTTTGATGGTACTTTTTGGACCATGAAATGTCAATGAGGCCTCAAAGAGCTGCAAGCTTCAGGAGTCGCCTGTGTGTGGCCTTTATTCGACATTGACTGATGCCCAAGCACACCCCTCCCCTGTGCCCCCTTCACTTGCTCTTTCACTCATCCTGCCCCCACGTTTCCCTCTTTCCTCTTGTTTTCCATGAGTGCAAGCTCGACACAGCACCGCTGCCTTTCCTGGCACGCCGCTCCTTATCCTCTCGCTTTTGTTTCCAGTAGGTGTCAAACGCTCACCGCTTGTGCTGTGTCAGTAAATATTTACCCGGCTTCCTTTTCCTCGCCCGCCTTTGCTGACGTGTGTATGTGTGTGTGTCTGTCCGTGTAGCGTCGCCTGCTCGCCCCATCTCCGCTCACAAGGGTCCACTGATACCCCATTCTGGCCCAGCCTTTCCGGAACAACACACTGGACGATGTCATCCTTTGCACGTGGCCTTCCACTCAGCGACAGGAAGTAGAAGGGGAAGTTATCACCACTCGCTGTCTACTTACTAGCATCCATAAATCAAAAACTGTTGTGGCGCCTATAAATGCACATTTACCTAGGAATATACTCTTGGCTGGACGCTCACAGGGGTTAGATATATCCACACCGACGCACACGCTGCCTCCCCAGGGCCTCATAGTGTCCTGGTGCTTAGGGTTTCCTTCCTGCCCCAAAGACAAAGGACGGGCAGGCACTGAGGCCCAGGCTTCAAAGCAGGGGAAAGCGCGAGTGTTGTCTCTTCCTGTGCAGGGTGTCGGAGCTCCAGGGGCAGCTGCCACTGTTTTCTCAGCTCGAGCGGGGGGCCAGAGGAGTGAGGGCTGGCCTGTGCCCCCTTGGACACCATGGTAATTGCCGCTTTTTTCATGGTGCTATTTGTTGGTAAGCACGTTCCTTTTTAAAAGCCCATGTTATTTATTTATCTCTTCGCTACTTTATTCCTCCCTCATTCTTCTGGGAATGTGTTGAGTGTTTTTCCCCCCTGCCTCCAGGGACACCATTGTGGATTACCATTCAGTTCTCACCTAATTATCTGGTGACTTGCACTGCCTTTGACACGTAATTATCAAAGCCCTAAATAATTGTCTTATTGCTTGTGTATTTGCATGTAAGTCTCATAGAGAGCTTTCGCTTTTGACGCCAGGACGGCTGAAATGGCGGAGTATTTATCGCCGCACGAGAGTCGCCTCCCCGCCTTTCTTATCAGTTGAATTAGTGACATCTGACCAATTGAAAACTATGTAAAATCAACAACTGCCCACCAACAGTTAGCCAGCTGAATGAGCCGCACTACATGTGAAGATACAAACAAAGAGTGAAGAAACAAAAGGAGAGTTTGCTGTGATGATACGCACTCCCACACTTGTCGGTACAGTGTGCAGACTCTGCTCTCTCTCCAGGGTTCAAGGCATTGCAGGATCAATGCAGAACGGGTCCAAAATGAGGGGCCCCATCAGCCTTTTATCATCCAATCCGAGATTTCTCCTCATGGGCCCTGTGCCAGGCACAGCTGCTCCGGGGCCTCTCTTTATCTGATGAGCACAGAATGCGCACACACACTGCTTGTGCACTGTCTGTGTGTTTAATTCTCTATCAATATGTTTTCGGCATGTTAGATATTTGAAGTTGAAGCATATCGGCATATCTCCTAACTTGCCTCAAGCCGTCAAGAGGTTAGTTAAAGTCCATTACTTGAGTTCATTTACAACTACTTTTTGTGTCAAGAAGACCTACTATATCTGACAAATAAACCTTTATCAGTACTGTGGTAAATTAATGGTATCAAATGGTAATACCTGCCAAAAAACTTGGGAGTTTGATGGTACTTTTTGGACCATGAAATGTCAATGAGGCCTCAAAGAGCTGCAAGCTTCAGGAGTCGCCTGTGTGTGGCCTTTATTCGACATTGACTGATGCCCAAGCACACCCCTCCCCTGTGCCCCCTTCACTTGCTCTTTCACTCATCCTGCCCCCACGTTTCCCTCTTTCCTCTTGTTTTCCATGAGTGCAAGCTCGACACAGCACCGCTGCCTTTCCTGGCACGCCGCTCCTTATCCTCTCGCTTTTGTTTCCAGTAGGTGTCAAACGCTCACCGCTTGTGCTGTGTCAGTAAATATTTACCCGGCTTCCTTTTCCTCGCCCGCCTTTGCTGACGTGTGTATGTGTCTGTGTCTGTCCGTGTAGCGTCGCCTGCTCGCCCCATCTCCGCTCACAAGGGTCCACTGATACCCCATTCTGGCCCAGCCTTTCCGGAACAACACACTGGACGATGTCATCCTTTCCACGTGGCGTTCCACTCAGCGACAGGAAGTAGAAGGGGAAGTTATCACCACTCGCTGTCCACTTACTAGCATCCATAAATCAAAAACTGTTGTGGCGCCTATAAATGCACATTTACCTAGGAATATACTCTTGGCTGGACGCTCACAGGGGTTAGATATATCCACACCGACGCACACGCTGCCTCCCCAGGGCCTCATAGTGTCCTGGTGCTTAGGGTTTCCTTCCTGCCCCAAAGACAAAGGACGGGCAGGCACTGAGGCCCAGGCTTCAAAGCAGGGGAAAGCGCGAGTGTTGTCTCTTCCTGTGCAGGGTGTCGGAGCTCCAGGGGCAGCTGCCACTGTTTTCTCAGCTCGAGCGGGGGGCCAGAGGAATGAGGGCTGGCCTGTGCCCTCTTGGACCTGGAGAATGAAGAAAGGCCAAAACTTTCCACCTCCTTTGGAGCCCCTCTTTGCTCCAGAGGTTAGATGTCTTAGTGGGGTCAGCACAATGCTAGCGATGGACACTGAGATTAAGTTTATCATGAAACCGCTGAACTTTCAAACCAAAGAGCATTTATTTTAAAGAAACATCACATGCAATTGATATATTGTTCAGAATTAAGATGAAGGTATTAAACACTTCTGAGTTGTCAGACATGTAGTGGATTATCCCCGCCTTTCTTATCACACTATTCTGTGTTCGAAATGCAGGGGCAAATAAAGAAGCGCTTCCATTGCGGTCAGCTTCATTAAGGAAAATGCGATTTCCAGCAACTGAAGTCCAGCAATTAGCTCACTACGTGACGTGAAGACACTTAAAGTGCTAAATGCTGTATTTTACAGTAGAGGTCACTGAAGAGGTCAAACAGAGGGAGAAAGTGAGAGTGAGATTGGGGGAGGGGGGTAAGGAAATATGTCAACCGGGATATTTTGTCCTCATCAGCTGCAGGATTTAGCCAATATCGGAAAGGCCATTTCGGCTAGCTGGTCCAAAATCATCCTCGTGTCTTTAATTGGGTTTCTACTGATTGGGGTTTCATAGCAACTGGGCTGTGTAGCAAAAGACGGATGAAGAGAACAGCCTTAATGGAGCTTATCCGGAGAAAAGGAAGGGAAATCTGCTGTCTTCAGAGATTTCCCGCTGGCAGTTCTTGATACTGTTTGACCGAATGTCACAACAGACCATTTACCACATCGCAGCGTTTTCAAAATCACCTAGTATAAACAATATATAATAACAACCAGCTCATACCAACTCTTGCCTGTGAGAGTTGTGCTGGCTTTATTATAGTATTTGCAAGGTAGCACTGAACTGATTTTCTTCAAACCTTTCTGATAAAGGGGTTTATAAAAATTTTGGGGTCGGTATGATTTTTTTAAAAATGTTTTTGAAAGAACTCTTTTATTCACACCATGCTGCAATTATTTGATCTAACATAAAGTATGATTAACAGTAAGTAATATTGTGAAACATCATTAATTTAAAATAAATGTTTTCTGTTTTAATATAAATGTATTCCTTTGAAAGCAAAGCTGAATATTCAGCAGCCATTACTCCAGTCTTCAGTGTCACATGATCCTTCAGAAATCATTGTAACATGTTGATTTGGTAATCACAAAATATGTCCTGTTATAATCAATGTTGAAAACAGTTGTGCTGCTTAATATTTTTGTGTATAATATGATACAGAAAGTTAAAATAACATCTTTTATTTAAAAAAGTTAATAAATCTTTTGTAACATTATAGATGTTTTTGCTCCCATTTTTAATCAATTTAGTGCATCTTTGCTGAACTTTTTTTTTTAAAAATCGCACTGACCCCATATATATAATTACATTCAATTGTTGAAAACAGTTGTGCTGCTTAATATTTTTGTGTATAATATGATACAGAAAGTTAAAATAACATCTTTTATTTAAAAAAGTTAATAAATCTTTTGTAACATTATAGATGTTTTTGCTCCCATTTTTAATCAATTTAGTGCATCTTTGCTGAACTTTTTTTTTTTAAATCGCACTGACCCCATATATATAATTACATTCAACAAGAAGTAAAAATAGACTATTTTTTTACTTTTATGCACGGCATTGGTCTTATTCATCATTAGTACACATTGTTTTCACAGTATGATGTCATCGGTTATATTTGCATAATGAATTCCGACTGGTATTCTTTCTTACATCTATTTGCATACTGAATTGAGATTTGTCTTCCTTGCAGTTTTTTAACCACTTACAGCTACTTTTACACTGCATAGTAACTAAGTGTTGATTCTTGTGAGCAGCCGACTGAAAAAAGACATGTATTGAGAGTCACAACAACGCATGCAGCATTTCATTTTTTACAAAACCTAAAACTATAACACAAGCACTGGTAGTTTCTTCAGAAAATGCAAATTTCACCGCTAATACAGTCATGTTGAAAATGAGTGATGTTTTCGTTCCGTCTCGGAGGCTGGATGTCATCTCTGTCTCGTTGCCGCCTCCATCGCACTTTCACCTCTCCCCCTGTCTCTCCTCCTCAAGTCAGATGCTCAAGTGCAAAGAAAAGGGCAGAAGTGAGATAGCAAATGTTTCAACATCTGTCTCTGTTGATTTTAGTGCAACAAGTACTTCCACATGTTTGCTTTTTCTTCGCGCTGTTTCTGAGCAGGAGGTTGATGAGCACAGCTGCCCGGTTTCTTTCTTTTATGGTTACAGACCAGCTGAGAGAGCGGCTCACGTGGTGCTATAATGCTTAAGCTAATGTACAGAGGAATGTAGATTACGAGGGTTTTAAGGCTTTGGTCCCGTGCGTGCCGTCATTCTTGCTCGCACCCTTACATTGATTGGCCTGACAGTACATTATTTATTTTTTCATTGGTTCATATGTTCTTTTAATAATTTCAGTGCTTGGCTGTGCCCACAGGACATTTCGAGTTGTAGGTTTACAGTGACGGGCTCTCTGAAGTTATGTGTGTGGGTAAGACAGTTGCTGACAGCATGTGTGGAGCACATAGACTGTCACTGAAGGACATCAATCAGAGCAGTGTGATGTTGTAAATCTAATACACATGTTTCAGTTTTCCCAATGGAAAACATCCCAGATTCACACACATCAAAGCTGCTCTCTGTCATTTTCCTCTTCTTATCCAATGCCCATGTTTGCTTTGAGGTTGTGTTTACATGATTTTGTCAGACTGTTTGTCATGGGATGAGTAAATCATGCCATTAAATACCATTACAGCCTTTTTGTGTGTTTTAAGTATTCATGCATAACATTTCCATATTAGCAGAAGTATTGTAATAATATACAACACTTTCCACCAACAGAGTACAAAACAGGGCCTTATTTATTTATTTTTGTATTTTCAGTAGACAAATTAAAAGGAAATGCTTACTCTTCAGGAATTTTTGATCATCAGAGTAAATATTATGTTAAATAGTGTTTATTTTATTTCATGTATTACAGTTTGTTTTTAAACCTTGTTTTTTTATATCAGTAAACGTAAACTAAAAATAAAAAAGATACATTTAATAATAATAATAAATTAATAGAAAATTAATTCTGTAACCGATTTGAATGGCTGAACTTCACAAATCCATAAAAAATACAAAGAAAAAAAAAATTCCGAAAATGGAATATTATTTACTTTTCCTGTTATAGTATGTACTGAAATGTTCTTCTTGTACAGTTACTTTTAATATTACAATTTATGTTTCATAGTAGTTTCTATAACATAAATATTTTAACCCAAAAAAAAAAAAAAACTGATGACCAACAGCGTCCCAAGAATTGCTAGAAAGTCCCATTCTCTGTTTGGTTCTTTTTATTTCAAGTGCTTTTTAAAACCATGTATATCTGGAACATGTTTAGTTACCTTTCCATATTCCTAAAGCTGTCTTAACTGACACTTTTAGTAGTTTTTAAAAGGTTGAATTTGCTGGCCTCCTGGGTATCATTGAAACAGGAAGACATTTTAGCCATGCATGTTTCAGTCACTTGATGTGTGTGTGTGTGTGTGTGTGTGTGTGTGTGTGTGCAGCCAGGGCTACAGGGGAGCCAGCCATGCAAATGCCAAGCGCAAACATACGCCCTCGCTTCTCGCCCGCTTTCTCCGTGAACAGCGGACCACCCAGCCCACCAGAAAAAATTTCTTTTATTCCTTTGTCTTTGCTGATCTGCTTTTTGCAGATGAGCTGAAGGCCACTGTCAAAGAAACCTGGGCTTCCATACCACCTCAGCAGTGCCACAAACTGATCACCTCCATGCCACGCCGAATTGAGGCAGTAATTAAAGCAAAAGGAGCCCTTACCAAGTATTGAGTACATGTACAGTAAATGAAAGTACTTTCCAGAAAGCCAAAAATTCACAAATTTTTTTTTTTTATTGGTCTTATGAAGTATTCTAATTTGTTGAGATAGTGAATTGGTGGGTTTTTGTTAAATGTGAGCCAAAATCATCACGATTAAAATAACCAAAGACTTAGACTACTTCAGTCTGTGTGCACTGAATTTATTTAATAAACGAGTTTCACAATTTGCGTTAAATTACTGAAATAAATGAACTTTTCCATGACATTCTAATTTATTGAGATGCACCTGTATATAAATCAAGTGGTTTAATCTTGTGAAGAGATTCAATCGCTTCTTATGATGAACAGATTTAATTTGGGCTTTTATTCACATTTAAATACACATACATAGAGAACTATTGAGATTTGTTCTAGCGTGTGACACACGCACAAGCTTCCATGTTTACCAGTCTTATGGGTTTGGAATGACACAAGGGTGAGTAAATGATAGCTTCTTTTTGAATTGTTGATTGCCATGGTTCTTGAGGTTTGTGTGTGAAGAGTTGAGGTCTGTGTACAACCTTCTAATACTATATCCCAGATATC
Organism: Sinocyclocheilus grahami; assembly: GCF_001515645.1. Taxonomy (NCBI): domain Eukaryota; kingdom Metazoa; phylum Chordata; class Actinopteri; order Cypriniformes; family Cyprinidae; genus Sinocyclocheilus; species Sinocyclocheilus grahami. The sequence goes on along the minus strand of NW_015505714.1, from coordinate 441,007 downwards.
TTTGCTTTGTAAAGTGATTACGTCTCAGAAACAAAGATAGCATAGTTCATATCACATATTAAGCATCCTATATATATATATATATTGCTTCTGTGAATAAATTGACTTAATTAGGCGTGAACAAATTCAAATTGACAAAACAAAGCAGTGCTGCTCTGTGACCGTTTTTAAAAGAGCAGATGAGAGAACCTAAAATCGGAATGCATATAGGTGTTGAATTTGAGTTTTCTCAATATTTCCTTTTTACAGTATATTTTCAAGATGAACAGTTTGGGCATGTGGCAGCATGTTGACACTCGTCTGTCTTGTTGAATACAGTGGATGAGTTGTGATACACCACAGTGCAACTAGGACTGATTGAGCAGAATGTGGCATGTTAAAGGGCAGCTAAAGGATAGGAGGCCAGACACAGGGATGCTTAATAAGTGCAGGTAGGAGAGAACACTCTCAGCGGGATCCAACACCTGTCTTCCATTTACCTTCTCTAACTGGGCCATTAGGAGACCGCTTAGAGTCCCACCATGCTCCAGCACCACATCTCCCAGCCCAGAAGAGCCGGGAATACCACAACCATATGGCCCTGATTAATGCTGATGGGCCTCACCGTAGACGATTATCACTCATTTGTGTCCATTTGTCGTTTTTCATTTCAATCAACTTCATTTGGGATTTGGAAGGGTTGCGTAAATGGTTAGCGTAATGGCCATTCATATACATTTCCATTGCAGAGCATACAAAAACTCGTGACAGATCATTTTGAGTTCAGATGTCTGCTTTGCGCCATCATATTTAAACACAAGGTATTGCTATATTTTGTGCAAGAATGTGCAAAACGAGAAATATATATGCTGGACTAGTCGTTGGGTTCCATCACTAAATTAATTTCTTTCAAAAACTAAAAACATTCTTACAAATGGTGCATTTGCTCTTACATTAAACATTTTGTGGACACTGTATATATGGAATCACCTTTACTGCAAAAAAGTGGAGAAGGCCTTTACCCATAAGGTAGAATATAGGGGAACGCTTAACTTAAAGCCTGTTTTTCTCTACTAGACTACACTGTAAAAAAAATAAAATACTAATATAATGTTAATAAACCAACATATTGAAGAACAAATATCTGTTTTGTACCATTGTAATACACTAACCACCAAAAACTGATGGTGATGAGAAAGTCACATGATGAATCAAAGCTCATCACAAACAGCTTTTCTACGAGCTGAGGAGGGAAATACTAATATATAGAAGGTGCACAGTGCCATTCACACAAACACTAAACACCATCATGGTAACACACGATACTGAAATAATGCAATAAACATGCATTTAACAGCATTAGATGCAAGATAAATCCTTAACATACGCATAAAAAATTAAGAAACAGTTATTTCAGTAAAAAACATAAAATATGAAATGTCATGCATTGAATTCTGGGAGTGTCAATTTAGATTTTTACGCTATAAATAATACACTGTAAAAAAAATTCTGTACAATTTATGGTAAAAAACGGCAGCTGTGGTTGCCAGAATTTTACCGTAAAAAATACAGTAGCAACATTTTAGGTTTTACAGTATTAACTTAAATTTACAGTTAAATACCGTAATTTCATTAACTGATATAATGTTAATATACCAACCTATTGAAGTATTGAAATCTGTTTTGTAAGTTTGTAATACACTGATAACCACCAAAAGCAGGTGGTGATGAGAAAGTCACATAATGAACCAAAGCCCATCACAAGCAGCTTTTAAATAATAACATATATAGAAGGTGCACAGTGTCATTCACACAAACACTAAACACCACCATGGTAACACACATCAAACTTAAATAATGCAATAAACATTAATTTATCAACATTAAATGTAACATACAACCCTAATGTACAAAACTGATAAGAAAAAACTAAGAAACAGTTATTTCAACAAAAAAAACATCAATTTTGAAATGTAACGTTGGGAATTCTGGGAATGTCAATTTACGGTTATTGACTGTAAATTATATGTTTTTTTTTCACTTCCAAAAATGGTATACTACCATACAATTACATGTAATGTCCTATACAGTTTTTCACCGTAAATAGTAGGGAAATTTACCATTTAACAGGTTTTTACTCTAGCATTTTTACAGTTTTTTACCGTTAAATTCAGTCATTTTTTACAGTGTACAATGACCTTTTCTTTTTCACTTCCAAAAACCGTAATTTTAACAGTATTTTACTGTAAAATTACATTAAATGTATTCACCGTATATATTATGGAAACTTACTGTTAACCAATTAACAGGTTTTAACTGTAGCATTTTTAGTCTTTTACTGTTAAAATCACAATAATTGTTTACAGTGTATAAACAGAAGACTTAAAGGCGTGTTTGTTCATATCTAATTTGTCTAATTAATTCTTGATTTTTACTTGTATTATCAGCCATTTCTGTTAAATGCTTTATTAGCTAAAGGGCCATATAATGGCTGCAATATAACAAAGAGTGAAAAATTTAAGGGGGTCTGAATACTTTCCGTACCCACTGTATATGGATTAAATTGTCATTTTTATGCTATTCAAGACAACCACAAGCCATCAGATTTCACAAAAAGATTGGAACACTTCCAAATGCCTGACCCAGCTTCTCTATCCCAAAAAATCCTTCCACCATTCTTGGTGTTGTATCTGTTCTTTTAAAGCTACTGTATGTCATCCTCTTACATATTGGCCTTGGCTTTCGGTTTCATCTAAAACTCATCCTGGTGCATCAGCCAGCCCTGACAAATCTGTTGAAGCCTCTTTCCACCCCCCGCCTCTTTGCCACTCACTGGCTGGGACTTCGGTCTTTGAAATTCCTGCCCTTGCTTCCAGCCCAGCTGACATCTTTCTCCAGACGGCATGAATTAAGATTGTACAATAAGACACTTTATGCAGCAGTCAGGGAGCGCTCCTCTCACTGGCCCGGCTCCATGGTGCACAACTAGGGCAGCAGGAATTCTAAAAATACACAATGCATGCCTGTTCATTCCAATGGCAGTTGTCTTCTCCCCCAACCCAGGCACGCAAGCGACTGACAGGATTACGAGAGGAGAATAAAGACAAGAGAAATGAGAGGAGAACTCCAGGGCCATGGCACAGGGCTTTTTTTCTGACTTTCAGAATCATGGAGCATGTAAAGAGAATGTGCCAAAAGCAGGGAGGACTACATATTGCAGCAGTAATTGAACTTGAAAAAATGAAATTTGATCTATATATATATATTTATATTTATGCAACAGTTCGTTCTGGTTCTCAAATCTGATTGGTTGAGAACCGTGAGATATTGTACTGGTATCGCTACAGGAATGCCCTTTCACAATTTTGTATCACTCCGCTTGTTCTAGCCGGGTCTATGTTTTTTTTTTTATTATTCACTGAGCTAATCGTAGAGTACATTAGTTAATATAAGAAGAAACGTCTAGCTTCGCGGTCTCTCTCTCTCTCATTTGGATGCACGTCTTGCCGCATTGTTTCTCTCTTATAACCTCATTATTTCTCACTAATAACCTAACTCAGC